>NC_086232.1:4881609-5181609 GCF_036321145.2 Pelmatolapia mariae
GGCCTGATATTCTGGCGTGGGCAAAGTACGTTTTAACAGGGCCTGCCCTGTTTGCTGAAGCAATCCACATTACAACAGGGCCTGTGGTGCTGGCTTATACCATCCACATTACACCAGGCCCAGTGTATTTGGCTGAGACCATCCACATTACACCAGTCCCAGTGCTTCCTGTGAGGCCATCTTCACCACACCAGGGCCTGTGCTGCTGGCTGAGGCCATCCACATTACACTAGGGCCTGTTCTTCTGGCTTGGGCAAACTAGATTTCAACACGGCTTGAGCTGTTGGCTGAAGCCATCCACATAACACCAGGGCCTTTGGTGCTGGCTGATACCATCCACATACCACCAGGGCCAGTGCTATCTGTGAGGCCATCTTCACGACAGCAGGGCCTGTGCTGCTGGATGAGGCCATCCACATTACACTAGGGCCTGTTCTTCTGGCTTGTGCAAACTAGATTTCAACACGGCTTGTGCTGTTGGCTGAAACCATCCACATAACACCAGGGCCTGTGGTGCTGGCTGATATCATCCACATTCCACCAGGGTCAGTGCTTCCTGTGAGGCCATCTTCACGACAGCAGGGCCTGTGCTTCTGGATGAGGCCATCCACATTACACCAGGGCCTGTAGTGTTGCTGATACAATACACATTACACTAGGGCCAGTGCTTCTGGCTGAGGCGAACTCCATTTCACCAGGACTGTGCTTTTTACTAAAGCCATCCACATTACATTCATCGCCTGTGGTGCTGGCCAATACCATCCACCTATCACCTGGGCCAGTGCCTCCTGTGAGGCCATCTTCACCACACCAGGGCCTGTGCTGCTGGATGAGGCCATCCACTTTACACCAGGGCCTGTGGTGATGGCTGATACAATCCACATTTCACCAAGGCCAGTGCTTCATGTGAGATCATCTACACCACACCAGGGCCTGTGCTGCTGCCTGATACCATCCACATTTCACCAGGGCCAGTGCGTCCTGTGAGGACATCTTCACCACACCAGGGTTTTCGCTGCTGTCTGATACCATCCACATTACAACAGGGCCAGTACTTCTGGCTGAGGGGAACTACATTACACCAGGTCCTGTGCCATTGGCTAAAGCCATCCACATTACACCATGGCCTGTGCCCTTGGCTGAGGCCATCCACATTACACCAGGGCCAGTGCTTCCTGTGATTCCATCTTCACCACACCAGGGCCTGTGCCCTTGGCTGAGGCCATCCACATTACACTAAGGTTTGTGGTGCTGGCTGATACCACCACCTTTGAGCAGGGCCAGTGCATCCTGTGAGGCCATTTTCACCACACCAGGGCCTGTGCTGTTGGTTGAAGCCATCCCCATTTCACAAGGGCCAGTGTTGTTAGCTGAGGCCATCCACATTTCACAAAGGACTGTGCTATTGGCTAAGGCCATCCACATTACACCAGGGCCTGTGGTGCTGGCTGATACCATCCACCTTTGACCAGGGCCAGTGCATCCTGTGAGGCCATTTTCACCACACCAGGGCCTGTGCTGTTGGTTGAAGCCATCCCCATTTCACAAGGGCCAGTGTTGTTAGCTGAGGCCATCCGCATTTCACAAAGGACTGTGCTATTGGCTAAGGCCATCCACATTACACCAGGGCCTGTGGTGCTGGCTGATACCATCCACCTTTGACCAGGGCCAGTGCTTGCTGTGAGGCCATTTTGACCACACCAGTGCCTGTGTTGTGGGTTGAGGCCATTCACATTTCACCAGGGCCTGTGGTGATGGCCGATACCTTCCACATTTCACCAGGTTCTGTGGTGCAGGCCAATACCATCCACATTACACTAGGGCCAGTGTTGTTGGCTGAGACCATCCACATTACACCAGGGCATGTGGTGCTGGCCAATACCATCCACCTTTCACCAGGCCCAGTGTATTTGGCTGAGACCATCCACATTACACCAGTGCCAGTGATACCTGTGAGGCCATCTTTACCACACCAGGGCCTGTGGTGCTGGCTGATTCCATCCACATTACACTAGGGCCAGTGCTTCTGGCTGAGGCGAACTACATTTCACCAGGACTGTGCTTTTTACTAAAGCCATCCACATTACACCAGGGCCTGTGGTGCTGGCCAATACCATCCACATTTCACCAGGGCCAGTGTTGTTGGCTGACGCCATCCAAATTACACTTGGGCCTGTTCTTTTGGCCCACCAAAGTATGTTTTAACAGGGCCTGTCCTGTTTGCTCTGGCCATCCACGTTACACATTACACGCCTGTGGTGCTGGCTGATACCATCCACATTACACCAGGGAATGTGCTCTTGGCATATTAGGCAACTGTTGGATCTGCATAGTACATTGTGTTAAAAATCCCGCACATTTCCCCAGTTCCCCAGAAAAAGGCTCAGGTTTAGGCAACAGTTTATCTAGTGAAAAGGCCGAAGCTAACGGGGCTATGACACCAGCTGCCTGAGCGGCTGCAGCAGCAGGCGTAGCGACGGCAGCAGGAGTTACCTGCAAAGATGCCGCGGGAGGCGGGCTTTCCGGCAGCGGAATACGTTGGACGAGAGCCTGAGTTAACGCTGCCACTCGTCCGCCGAGTTGAATTAACATGTGTTCTTGACGTTATGTTGCAGTATTTCCACGAGAAGGATCGCGGCTGCCGCAGCAGGTGTGGGGTCTGCGGAGACCATTTCGTGGCTAGATTATTCTGTCAGACTCAGGAGAGACTCAGAGTCAGACCGTCTCAAAAGTTCACAATTTATTTACAACAGACACCAGGTGCAAATATAAACAAGTGGGGGTGTGTGTGTGTGTGGGGGGGGGGGGGGGGGGGGTCAAGGGAAGAGGCGTCTCCTTGAGAAACTCAGAGAAAGCTGGACTTGCAATGACACTGACGAGTGTTACACAATAATCCAGCGACGAGGCACCTCCAGCCATCTCCTTGAGTACCGAGCTAGTGTGAGCGCTGATTACCAGAGACTGTTGAAGTATAGGTTTACATTTTCTGAATAACTTGAAAATCTCTGCTCAAACAGCTGCAAAACCTATTTCCCCAGCACGGAGATGCTGAATTCTAAAAGGCAAAACCATAAATATGTGTGTCTGCAACAGCAACTGCAAGACCTATTTCAGCCAGCAGCACAGGCCCTAGTGTGGTGATGATGGCCTCACAGGACGCACTGGAACTGGTGAAATGTGGATGGTAACAGCCAGCACCACAGGCCCTGGTGTAGTGTAGATGGCCTCACAGGAAGCACTGGCCCTGTTGTTATGTGGATGGTATCAACCAGCAGAACAGGCCGTGATGGTGTGAAGATGGCTTCAGCCAACAGCACAAGCCCTGTTGAAATCTAGTTTGCCCAAGCCAGAAGAACAGGCCCTATTGTAATGTGGATGGTATCAGCCAGCAGCACAGGCCCTGGTGTTGTGAAGATGGCCTCACAGGACACACTGGGCCTGGTGAAATTTGGATGGTATTGGCCAGCACCACATGCCCTGGTGTAATGTGGATGGCCGCAGTCAACAGCACAGGCCCTGATGTGGTGAAGATGGCCGCACAGGAAGCACTGGCACTGGCATAATGTGGTTGGCCTCAGCCAACAGCACAGGCCCTGGTGTGGTGAAGATGGCCTCACAGTAATCACTGGTACTGGTGTAATGTGGATAGTATTGGCCAGCACCACAGGACCTGGTGTAATGTGAATGGCCTCAGCCAATACCACTGGCCCTGGTAAAATGTGGATGGCCTCATCCCACAACACAGGCACTGGTGTGGTAAAGATGGCCTCACAAGAAGCACAGGCCCTGGTAAAAGGTGGATGGTATCAGCATGCACCACAGGCCTTGGTGTAATGTGGATGGTTTCAGCCAACAGAACAGGCCCTGGTGTGGTGAAGATGGCCTCACAGGATGCACTGGCCCTAATGGTATATGGATGGTATCAGCCAGCACCACAGGCCCTGGTGTTATGTGGATGGCTTCAGCCAACAGCACAAGCCCCGTTGAAATCTAGTTTGCCCCAGTCAGAAGAACAGGCCCTGGTGTAATGTGGATGGCTTCAGGCAACAGCACAGGTCCTGGTGTGGTGAAGTTGGCCTCACAGGAAGCACTGGGCCTGGTGTGATGTGGATGGTATCAACCAGCAGAACAGGCCCTCGTGGTGTGAAGATGGCTTCAGCCAACAGCACAAGCCCTGTTGAAATCTAGTTTGCCCCAGCCATAAGAACAGGCTCTATTGTAATGTGGATGGTATCAGCCAGCAGCACAGGACCTGGTGTTGTGAAGATGGCCTCACAGGACACACTGGGCCTGGTGAAAGTTGGATGGTATTGGCCAGCACTACATGCCCTGGTGTAATGTGGATGGCCGCAGTCAACAGCACAGGCCCTGGTGTGGTGAAGATGGCATCACAGTAATCAATGGCACTGGTGTAATGTGGATGGTATTGGCCAGCACCACAGGCCCTGGTGATATGTGGATGGCCTCATCCCACAACACAGGCCCTGGTGTGGTGAAGATGTTTTCACAGGAAGGACTGTCTCTGGTGTAATGTGGATGGCCTCAGCCAACAAAACTGGCCCTGGTGAAATGTGAATGGTATTGGCCAGCACCACAGGCCCTAGTGTAATGTGGATGTCTTCAGTAAAAAGCTCAGTCCTGGTGAAATGTAGTTCGCCTCAGCCAGAAGCACTGGCCCTAGTGTAATGTGGATGGCCTCAGCCAAAGGCACAGGCCCTGGTGTGATGAAGATGACCTCACAGGAAGCACTGGCACTGGTGTAATGTGGAAGCATTCAGCCAACAGCACAAGCCCTGGTTTGGTGAAGATGGCCTCACAGGAAGCACTGGACCTGGTGAAATGTGGATGGTATCAGCCAGCACCACAGGCCCTGGTGTAATGTGGATGGTACTGGCAAGCATCACAGGCCCCTGGTAAAAAGTGGATGGCCTCAGCCAACAACACTGGCAATGGTGTAATGTGGATGGCTTCATCCAGCAGCACAGGCCCTCCTGAGGTGAAGATTTCCTCACAGGAAGCACTGGCTCTGGAGGTATGTGGATGGTATCAGCAGTAGCGGTTTTAGATATGGGCGACACAGGCGGTTTCCCGGGGCGGCATCGTGGTGGGGGGCGGCATCACGGGCATCTGCAAAAAAAAAAAAAAAAATTGCTCGTACTCATGCTGCCCCGACATCATGCCAGCGCATATTGGGGATGGCATAGGCGCCGATCGGTTGTCTATCGCCCATTTGCTGGGCGTAAGGGCGCCCTCCGTTTGCGAGGTGCGCCTGATGCTTGCGGCACAGGGAGGAGAGGGCGGGGCGGCGGGGGATTCTCTGGCTGGCTGGAGCAGCATCTAATAACCAACTCGCAAAATAAAACAAAATAAAAACAAACCAACAACACGAAAACACCAGACATTATGATACAGACTTATAATTTGCACCGATGTTTTTCTATATTTCCCTCGGGATGAATAAAGTATAATCAATCAATCAATACACGAAAAGTGAGCGCGAGAGCCCTCGGTGCGCCTGCTCGCTGCTGAAGTCAAATTAAACTTTATTGTCATCTCCGCTACATACAGTCCAGTATAGAGAGAGACGAGACGACGAGGCTCCAGTTACAGCAGTGCAAGTAAACGAACGATAAATATTTAAGAGTAAAAAAATTAATATATACTTTAGGACTAGGGGTAAAGGGATCAATAACAATTTAAAATGTATATTTTATATTTTGTTTATTTAAAGTCTCACACACAACCCGTTTTTAAAGTTTAAAATAAAGAGAAAAGAAGAGGAGGAGTGTAGCGACTTCCACAGTCGCTAGAGGCCGGGGATTGAGCCTGCCTGACGCGCTGTCAACTTTACGCAATAATGCGAGAGGTGGAATTGCTTGCTTGTTTATTAAAGTGCTTGAAAAGTTTACAGAGCAATGTTATCGGCTCGCGATTCAAACTCTTAAAACATCACAGACTCTAATGCAACAAGGGGAAACTCGTTGTGCTGCGGTCAACAAAAAATACTGCCACCCAGCCCTCCTCTCTGTCAAAATCAAACCAGTGAAAGACAGACTGACAACGCCCTCTTAATGTCACCGCTAGCACCCACGTGACTCCCGTTACACATCACCATAGCAACCAAACAAATGAAAACCCAGTGATCATTAAAATTCAATACATTTAATTATGGCTCCTACAAGGAGAAACGAGCAAAAGATACAGGCAAGCAGATGTGTCATTAGATAATGGCAGGTCATGTATCCTTTCTTAATTATGTGGGTTACAGTTCCTCCAAGAAGAAATGGTAAAAATAGTTACAGTAACAGACTAAACTCCAAACAATATATACAATAATATAATATTAATTAGTCAGTGTCAATTGTTGATTTGTCCTGTTCTCATTGTATGAAGAATTATGATGTCTGTTTAGTAGCCGTTTGCATACTATGCATTCTCTCTCTTCATATGTGTGTGTGTGTGTGTGTGTGTGTGTGTGGGGGGGGGGGGGGGGGGGCAAAGGGAGTGTTTGCCCAGGCTAGGACCGCCACTGGGTATCAGCCAATAGCACAGGTCCTTTTAAAACCTAGTTTGCCCAAGCAAGAAGAACAGGCCCGAGTGTGGTGAAGATGGCCTCAAAGGAAGCACTGTCCCTGGTGTAATGTAGTTCGCCTAAGCCAGAAGCATGCTGAATTCTAAAAGGCAAAGCCATAAATATGTAAGTCTGAGTCTTCTATCAAAAGTTACAGGTATCTTTATGAAGTTTTAGAAAAACGCTTTATTTTACCGAGTCAATGCGTTTCTCGCTATTACATGCATTTGAATGGAGTTCTCGCCCAAAACAAAGTATAGGTTTTCATTTTGTGAATAACTTGAAACTCTCTGCTCAAACAGCTGCAAAACCTATATCCCCAGCACGGGGATGCTGAATTCTAAAAGGTAAAGCCATAAATATGTGAGTCCATCCACATTTCACCAGGGCCTGTGGTGCTGGCCAATACCATCCACATTACACCATTGCCAGTGTTGTTGGCTGAGGCCATCCACATTATACTAGGGCCAGTGCTTCTGGCTGAGGCCTACCACATTACACCAGAGACTGTGCCATTGGCTAAAGCCATCGACATAACACCAGGGACAGTGCATCCTGTGAAAACATCTTCACCACACCAGGGCCTGGGCTGTTGGCTGAGGCCATCCACATCAAGCAAGGGCCAGTGCTTCCTGTGAGGCCATCTTCATCACACCAGGGCCTGTGCTGTTGGCTGAAGCCATCCATATTACACCAGGGCCTGTGCTGCTGGCTGATACCATCAACATACCACAAGGGCCATTGCTTCCTGTGTGGCAATCTTCACCGCAGCAGGACCTGTGTCGCTGGATGAGGCCATCCACATGACACCAGGGCCTGTGGTGATGGCTGATACAATCCACATTTCACCAGGGTCAGGCTTCATGTGAGGAAATCTTCTCCACACCGGGGCCTTCGCTGCCGGCTGATACCATCCACATTACACTAGGGACAGTGCTTCTGGCTGAGGCGAACTACATTACATCAGGGACTGTGCCGTTGGCTAAAGCCATCCACATTACACCAGGGCCTGTGGTGCTGGCTGATACCATCCACATAACACCAGGGCAAGTGCTTCCTGTGAGGCCACCTTCACCACACCAGGGCGTGTGCTGTTGGCTGAAGCCATCCACATTACACCAAGGCCTGTGGTGCTGGCTGATACCATCCACCTTTCACAAGGGCCAGTGTTGTTGGCTGAATGCATCCACTTTTCACCTGTGCTGCTGTCCTGTGAGGCCATCTTCACCACACAAGGACCTGTGCTGTTGGCTGAATCCATCCACATTACACCAGGGCATGTTCTTATGGCTGGGGCAAACTAGATTTCAACAGGGCTTGTGCTGTTGGCTGAAGCCATCCACATTACACCAGGGCCTGTGGTGCTGGCTGATACCATCCACATTACACCAGGGCCAGTGCTTCCTGTGAGGCCATCTTCACGACAGCAGGGCCTGTGCTCCTGGATGAGGCCATCCACATTACACCAGGGCCTGTGGTGATGGCTGATACAATCCACATTTCACCAGGTCCAGTGCTTCCTGTGAGGCAATCTTCACCGCAGCAGTGCCTGTGTTGCTGGATCAGGCCATCCACATTACACCAGGGCCTGTGGTGATTTGTGATACAATCCACCAGGGACAGTGTTGTTGGCAAATACCATCCACATTACACAAGGGCCTGTGCTGCTGACTGAGGCAGTCCACATTTTACCAGGACCTGTGGTGCTAGACTATAACTGTTAGGCTCAGGAGAGACTCAGAGGCAGACCGTTTCAAAAGTTCACAATTTATTTACAACAGACACCAGGTGCGAAGATATACAATTGGGGGGGGGTCCACGGGAAGAGGGGTCTCCAGGAACACAGGCACAGGGAAGGAACACACGGGCTATGTACAATCCTCCACGGACGCTCACGCTAGCTCGGACTCTGGCTTTAGCTCACCAATAGTGATCCTCAGGCTGGCAAGAAGTCTGGCACAGGAAAGGAGAACAGGTAAGTTGCGGCACGAGAGAAACTCAGAGACAGCTTGACTTGCAATGACACTGACGAGTGTTACACAATAATCCAGCGACGAGGCACCTCCAGCCATCTCCTTAAGTACCGAGCTAGTGTGAGCGCTGATCACCAGAGATTGTTTGCAGGTGCGGGAGCCAGGGGCGGGAGCCCACTGGGCACGAGAGGCAAGAGAGAAGGGACAATAGAGGCAAAAACACTTGTAGCCAGACTGGGCTAGCCGGGGAGGCACAGGGCCATGACAATAAAATCGAAATTTCACAAGGGCCAGTGGTGTTGGCTGAGGCCATTCACATTACACCAGGGCTTGTGGTGCTGGCCAATACCATCCACATTTCACCTGGGCCAGTGTTGATGGCTAAAGCCATCCACATTACACCAGGGCTTGTGGTGCTGGCCAATACCATCCACATTTCACAAGGGCCAGTGGCGTTGGCTAAAGCCATCCACATTACACCAGGGCCAGTGCTACTCGTTAATGCCGTGTACATTACACCAGAGCCTTTGGTGCTTGCCGTTACCATCCACATTTCACTAGGGCCTGTGTTGCTGGCTGATGCCATTAACAATACACAAGGTCCTGTGCTACTGGATGATGCAATCCACATTGCACTAGTGCCAGTGCTCCCTATGATGCAATCTTCACCACACCAGGGCCGGTGGTGTTGGCTGAGGACATCCACATTACACAAGGGCCTGTGGTGCTGGCCAGTACCATCCACATTTCACCAGGGTCAGTGTTGTTGGCTGAAGCCATCCACATTTCACTAGGGCCTGTGGCGCTTGCTCATACCATCACAATTGCACAAGTGCCTGTGCTGCTGGCTGAGGCCATCCACATTTTACCAAGACCTGTTGTGCTGGCTGATACCATCCACCTTTGACCAGGGCCAGTGTATCCTGTGAGGCCATCTTCACCACACCAGGGCCTGTGCTGTTGGCTGAAGCCATCCACATAACACCAGGGCCTGTGGTGCTGGCTGATACCATCCACATAACACCATTGCCAGTGCTTCCTGTGAGGCCATCTTCACCACACCAGTGCCTGTTGTGCTGGATGATACCATCCACATAACACCAGGGCCAGTGCTTCCTGTGAGGCCATCTTTACCACACCAGGGCCTGTGCTGTTGGCTGAAGCCATCCACATAACACCAGGGCCTAGGGTGCTGGCTGATACCATCCATATACCACCAGGGCCTGTGCTTCCTGTGAGGCCATCTTCAATACACCAGGGCCTGTGGTGCTGGCTGATACCATCCACATAACACCAGGGCCAGTGTTTCCTCTGAGGCCATCTTCACCTCACCAGGGCCTGTGCTGCTGGGTGATACCATCCACATTTCACCAGGGCCTGTGGTGCTGGCCAATAATATCCACCTTTCACCAGGCCCAGTGTATGTGGCTGAGGCCATCCACATTACACCAGGAGTAGTGCTTCCTGTTAGGCCATCTTCACCACACCAGGGCCTGGGCTTTTGGCTGAGGCCATCCACATTACACGAGGGCCTGTTCTTCTGGCTGGAGCAAACTAGATTTCAGCAGGGCTTGTGCTGTTGGCTGAAGCCATCCACATAACACCAGGGCCTGTGGTGCTGGCTGATATCATCCATATACCACCAGGTCCAGTGCTTCCTGTGAGGCCATCTTCACCACACCAGTGCCTGTTGTGCTGGATGATACCATCCACATAACACCAGGGCCAGTGCTTCCTGTGAGGGCATCTTCACCACACCAGGGCCTGTGCTGTTGGCTGAAGCCATCAACATTACAGCAAGGCCTGTGGTGCTGGCTGATACCATCCACCTTTGACCAGGGCCAGTGCTTCCTGTCAGGCCATCTTCACCACACCAGGGCCTGTGTTATGGGATAAGGCCATTCACATTTCACCAGTGCTCGTGTTGTTGGCTGAATGCATCCACTTTTCATCAGGGCCAGTGCTTCCTGTGAGGCCATCTTCACCACACCAGGGCCTGAGCTTTTGGCTGAGGACATCCACATTACACGAGGGCCTGTTCTTCTGGCTGGAGCAGACTAGATTTCAGCAGGGCTTGTGCTGTTGACTGAAGCCATCCACATAACACGAGGGCCTGTGGTGCTGGCGGATACCATCCACATATCACCAGGTCCAGTGCTTCCTGTGAGGCCATCTTCACCACACCAGTGCCTGTTGTGCTGGATGATACCATCCACATAACACCAGGGCCAGTGCTTCCTGTGAGGCCATCTTTACCACACCAGGGCCTGTGCTGTTGGCTGAAGCCATCCACATAACACCAGGGCCTAGGGTGCTGGCTGATACCATCCATATACCACCAGGGCCTGTGCTTCCTGTGAGGCCATCTTCAATACACCAGGGCCTGTGGTGCTGGCTGATACCATCCACATAACACCAGGGCCAGTGCTTCCTCTGAGGCCATCTTCACCTCACCAGGGCCTGTGCTGCTGGGTGATACCATCCACATTTCACCAGGGCCTGTGGTGCTGGCCAATACTATCCACCTTTCACCAGGCCCAGTGTATGTGGCTGAGGCCATCCACATTACACCAGGAGTACTGCTTCCTGTTAGGCCATCTTCACACCACCAGGGCCTGTTTTGCTGGTTGATACCATCCACATAACACCAGGGCCAGTGCTTCCTGTGAGGCCATCTTCACCACACCAGTGCCTGTTGTGCTGGATGATACCATCCACATAACACCAGGGCCAGTGCTTCCTGTGAGGTCATCTTCACGACAGCAGGGCCTGTGCTGTTGGCTGAAGCCATCCACATAACACCAAGGCCTGTGGTGCTGGCTGATACCATCCATATACCACCAGGGCCAGTGCTTCATGTGAGGCAATCTTCACCACACCAGTGCCTGTGCTGTTGGCTGAAGCCATCCACATTACACCAAGACCTGTGGTGCTGGCTGATACCATCCACCTTTGACGAGGGCCAGTGCATCCTGTGAGGCCATCTTCACCACACCAGGGCCTGTGCTGTTGGCTGATGCCATCCACATAAAACCAGGGCCTGTGGTGCTGGCCAATACCATCCACCTTTCACCAGGCCCAGTGTATTTGGCTGAGGCCATCCACATTACACCAGTGCCAGTGCTTCCTGTGAGGCCTTTTTCACCACACCAGGGCCTGGGCTTTTGGCTGAGGCCATCCACATTACACGAGGGCCTGTTCTTCTGGCTGGAGCAAACTAGATTTCAGCACGGCTTGTGCTGTTGGCTGAAGCCATCCACATAACACCAGGGCCTGTGGTGCTGGCTGATATCATCCATATACCACCAGGTCCAGTGCTTCCTGTGAGGCCATCTTCACCACACCAGTGCCTGTTGTGCTGGATGATACCATCCACATAACACCAGGGCCAGTGCTTCCTGTGAGGGCATCTTCACCACACCAGGGCCTGTGCTGTTGGCTGAATCCATCAACATTACAGCAAGGCCTGTGGTGCTGGCTGATACCATCCACCTTTGACCAGGGCCAGTGCATCCTCTTAGGCCATCTTCACCACACCAGGGCCTGTGCTGTTGGCTGAAGCCATCCACATAACACCAGGGCCTGTGGTGCTGGCTGATACCATCCATATACCACCAGGGCCTGTGCTTCCTGTGAGGCCATCTTCACCACACCAGGGCCTGTTGTGCTGGTTGATACCATCCACATAACACCAGGGCCAGTGCTTCCTGTGAGGCCATCTTCACCACACCAGGGCCTGTGCTGTTGGTTGAAGCCATCCACATTACACCAAGGCCTGTGGTGCTGGCTGATACCATCCACCTTTGACCAGGGCTAATGCTTCCTGTGAGGCCATCTTCACCACACCAGTGCCTGTGTTGCTGTATCAGGCCATCCACATTACACCAGGGCCTGTGGTGCTGGCTGATACCATCCACATTACACTAGGGCCTCTTTTTATGGCTGGGGCAAACTAGATTTCAACAGGGCTTGTGCTGTTGGCTGAAGCCATATTCACACCACCAGGGCCTGTTTTGCTGGTTGATACCATCCACATAACACCAGGGCCAGTGCTTCCTGTGAGGCCATCTTCACCACACCAGGACCTGTGCTGTCGGCTGAAGCCATCCACATTGCACCAGGGCCTGTTGTGCTGGCTGATACCATCCACATACCACCAGGGCCAGTGCTTCCTGTGAGGCCATCTTCACGACAGCAGGGCCTGTGCTGCTGGTTGATACCATCCACATTACATCAGGGGCCTGTGATGCTTGCCAATACCATCCACCTTTCACCAGGCCCAGTGCTGTTGGCTGAGGCCATCCACATTACACGAGGGCCTGTTCTTCTGGCTGGAGCAAACCAGATTTCAACAGGGCTTGTGCTGTTGGCTGAAGCCATCCACATAACACATCTCCTTAAGTACCGAGCTAGTGTGAGCGCTGATCACCAGAGACTGTTTGCAGGCGCCGGAGCCAGGGGCGGGAGCCCAGAGAGACTCTGCCCCGGTGAAGCACTGGGCGCGAGAGGGAAGAGAGAAGGGACAATAGAGGCAAAAACACTTGTAGCCAGACTGGGCTAGCTGGCTGTAGCCAGACTGGGCTAGCCGGGGAGGCACAGGGCCATGACAGTACCCCCGCCTCAACGGGAGCCTCCCGGCGACCCACCTGGCTTACCTGTATGCCGCCGGTGGAACTCACGGAGCAGACCTGGAGCCAGAACGGCCGACCGGGGCACCCAGGAACGTTCCTCTGGCCCGTAGCCCTCCCAGTCCACCAGGTACTGAACACCCCTCCCCCGCCGCCGAGAGTCCATAATGCTGGTGATGTCAAACACTTCCTGCCCATCCACGAGCCGGGCGGGTGGAGGGGGCCTGGAAGGAGAGCACAACGGGCTGGAGAGCACATGTTTGATCTGCAAAACATGGAACACGTTATGAATACGCATATTGCGAGGTAGGTTTAACCGGACAGACACAGGATTGATCAGAGCCTCGATTTCGAACGGACCAATGAAGGCAGGAGAGAGTTTCTTGGATTCTGTATGAACGGGCACAAAACGGGTGGAGAGCCAAACCTTCTGACCAACCGTAAAGTCCGGGGCTGGGATCCGGCGGCGGTCAGCAAGAACCTTGTTGCGTTCCTTGGTCCGTAACAGGCCCGGCAGCACCTGCGGAGATGATGTTGCACAGAGGGAACGGTGTGCTCACCTTCAATAGCGGGTGTCAGTGGCAAGACATTTTTAAAACACATTGAAAGAATACAAAGACAGTCAGAGTTAGTTCGCAGAGCTACGTGCACGGGTGAGTGATCGGATGATACTCACACCCTGCAGCAGTTGTCAGCCTTTATTTATACTCAAGCATGTTTGCGTCACAAACACATGTAAGAAGAACATACAACTCCTTACAAGGTGATAAGCATAAAACATATACGTTCAACTGTCACAACAGGAACTGGTCCAGCCTATCTTAAGGGAAACAGAAGCCAGTTGGTTCCTGTTTCCAACGGCAGAATAGGGTTACGTGTTTTTCTTAGAAGTCAGCAAGGGCTCATGTGCATATGTAGTGACAAGATACATGTAGTATAAAATATGTGAACATCATTGTACATTCGCAAACCTGTTTGGGGAAAGCATGTAACTTGACAAAACATTAAACGGTTGAATTAAATAAAATCTCTTAACAGCGGGGAACAGGGGTGGTTGATAACCCATGGAGGCCTCGAATGGGGACAGTCCTGTATCAGATGAGGTAAGACTGTTGTGGGCATACTCAATCCACAGTAACTGCTCACTCCAGGTGGTTTGGTTGCGGGAGACTATGCACCGCAGGGCTGCTTCGAGTTCCTGATTAGTCCTCTCAGCTTGTCCATTGTTCTGGGGATGAAAGCCAGAGGAGAGACTAACCTTTGTCCCAAGCTGTGTGCAGGATTCCTTCCACACTATGGAAGTGAACTGTGGTCCTCTGTCCGAAACGATGTCTGCCGGGATACCATGGAGCCGGAAGACGTGGGTGGTAAGTAACTGTGCTGTTTCCAAGGCAGACGGAAGCTTTGGGAGGGCAACAAAATGGACAGCTTTAGAAAAACGATCTACAATGGTTAGAATAGTGGAATTACCCGAAGAAGGTGGAAGGCCAGTGATGAAATCCAGGGCTATGTGTGACCAAGGTCGGCAGGGCGTGGGCAGAGGTTGAAGCAGTCCAGATGGTGGGAGATTGGGGTGTTTGCCCCGAGCGCACGTGGTGCAGGCAGAAACATACTCTCTAGTGTCTTTCTCCAAAGTCGGCCACCAAAAATACCGTTGAAGAAAGGTGACAGTGCGTTGGATCCCTGGGTGGCAGGTGAATCGGGCGGTGTGAGCCCACTGAAGAACTTGGGCACGGACGGAGGTAGGGACGAACAGCCGGCCAGGGGGACCTGTACCTGGGTCGGGGTCAGTGTCCTGAGCCTGGCGAACTAGAGTTTTGATCTCCCATGTGACAGCTCCGATCACACAGGCAGCAGGAAGGATGGGCTCAGGGTCAGTGCACTCCTCAGTGTTGGTGTACAGCCGGGAGAGCGCATCTGGCTTTACATTGCGGGATCCGGGCCTGTAGGTGATAGATAAATTGAATCGAGAGAAAAAGAGTGCCCACCTAGCTTGACGTGAGTTGAGGCACTTGGCCGGATGTACTCCAGATTTTTATGGTCAGTCCATACGATGAAAGGCTGTTCAGCACCCTCTAGCCAGTGCCGCCACTCCTCTAGGGCAAGCTTAACTGCCAATAACTCCCGGTCCCCAATGTCGTAATTGCGTTCTGCGGACGAGAAGCGACGTGAAAAGAAAGCACAAGGGTGAAGTTTACCTTCAAACATCTGGGAAAGAACTGCTCCAGCCCCAGTGTCAGATGCATCCACCTCAACCACGAACTGCTGCTGGAGGTTAGGTTGACGGAGGATGGGAGCAGTGGCAAACTTCTTCTTCAGGAGATCGAAGGCTTCCTGAGCAGGTGGGTCCCACTGAAAAGGGATTTTTGGAGAGGTGAGTTTGGTGAGAGGTAAGGCGATCTTACTGAAGTCTATAATGAAGCGCCGATAGAAATAGGCAAATCCAAGGAAGCGCTGGAGCTGGAGACGGTTGGGGGGTCGAGGCCAGTCCACTACAACCTGAACCTTCTCCGGGTCAGGCTTCAGATCTCCCCGGGTGATGATGTATCCCAGAAATGCCACAGTGTCAACATGGAATTCGCATTTCTCACCTTTCACGTACAGTCTGTTCTCCAGGAGACGTTGAAGGATCTGTCGGACATGGACCTCGTGTTCTGCCTGAGACTTGGAGAAGATCAGAATATCATCCATCATCGATTAATGAAATCTCTTAGCACATCGTTAACGAGAGCTTGGAATACTGCTGGGGCATTGGTCAGTCCGAAGGGCATCACCAGATATTTGAAGTGCCCAAGGGGTGTATTGAACTTCCATTCGTCTCCCTCACGGATTCTCACCAGGTGGTAGGCATTACGGAGGTCAAGCTTGCTAAACACGGTGGCCCCTTGAAGCAATTCAAAGGCTGAATTCAGAAGCGGTAGGGGGTATTTGTTTTTTACAGTAATTTTGTTAAGCCCACGGAAATCTATGCATGGACGGAGAGTCTTGTCTTTCTTATCGACAAAAAAGAAACCTGCTCCCACCGGAGATGATGACGGGCGAATAATGCCTGCCGCCAGAGAGTCATTGATATATTTTTCCATGGCCTCCCTCTCGGGCTGGGTGAGGCTGTAGAGGCAGGCCGAGGGCAGGGGAGCCCCTAGGAGGAGGTCAATGGCGCAATCGTAAGGCCGGTGAGGTGGGAGATAGAGCTTGTTTTTTTTTTTTTTCCTCTTTATTTATAAAGTTTTGCACATGTAATTTGACATAACAGGCCCAAAACAGCAAGTACCAACCGATATAAAGACATATATCAAAACAGATTAGGCCATTAAAATTTGGATGATAACAATAAAACAGAAAAAAGAAAAGGAAAAAAAGGAGAAAAGGAAGAAAAACAACAAACAACAACAAAAAAACACACACACACAAAAAAAAACAATAATAAAAAAATAAATAAATAAAAAATAAAAAAATAAAAAAATCAATCAACTCCCTCCCAAAACCATAACAAAAGGGTCACCCCATGGTACAAAAGTTTAGTCTATTGTAAGAGTTTTCAATGAGTTAAAGTAAATGATAAAAGGCTGCCACATCTGTGAGAACTTATTAACATTTCCTCTGAGTCTGAATTTTATTTTCTCCATTTTTAAAAAGAACATAACATCTTCCAGCCAACGTGATCGGGCTGGAGGGTGAGGAGCTTTCCAAGACAGCAAAATTCGACGTCGTGCCAGCAGTGAAGTGAAAGCGATAATATCCAGTTGCTTATGACTAAGGTTCAGGGTGACGTCCTCAGAAACACCAAAAATGGCAACTAGTGGACATGGTTTGAGAGTAACGCTCAAAACATGAGAGAGCACTTCAAAGTAAAAAGTCCAGTATAATTGAAGTGACGGGCAGGCAAAAAACATATGGGTTAAATCACAGGGGGAGGTGTTGCATCTGTTGCACAGGTCAGGTATGCTGGGGTATATTTTAGATAGTCTAGATCTTGAGAAGTGTAATCTGTATATCGTCTTAAACTGAATAAGGGAGAGTCTTGCACATGAGGCTGAGGAATGAATTCTGTCAATTACTTTGTCCCAGTAACCTTCAACAAACTGAAGACCCAGTTCCTGTTCCCAACTCGAGGCAATTTTCTTGGTTGAGTAATCGCCCGATGCCATAATTAAAGTATATATTTGTGATATTAGAGCCTTACTGTGAGGCTTCAACTGGAATAAGTCTTCCCACCAAGGCTTGAGAGGCTGACTTGGAAACTCTGGCAAGATAGAAGATGCACAGTGTCTTATTTGAAAGTAGCGGAACAAATGATACGAGGGCAAATCATACAAAGAACAAAGGTCACTAAAGCTGAGAAAAATTTTATCTTTGAAGAAGTCATAAAAACATTTGATACCTTTTCTTGCCCATATACGGAAGGAGGAGTCCACCAGGGACGGGGGGAAGAGGTGGTTGTTGCAGATTGGGGTCAGAGCAGAAGCAGAGACTGAATTGAAGTGACGCCGGAATTGATACCATATTTTTAGAGAGCCAATTAGAACAGGGTTGTCTGTGAATCGTAACAGGGAAACAGGAAGGGATGAAAATAATAGTGCTGGGAGTGAGGAGGAGAAACATGATTGAGCCTCAAGGCAACACCAAGAAGCCTGAGGATCATTCAGCCAATAGGTATACTTCTGAATGTTGGCTGCCCAATAATAAAACATCAAGTTGGGCAGAGCAAGACCCCCACTGAGCTTACCCTGTTGTAGTGAGGTCATACTAATCCTGGGGGTCTTATTTGCCCATATAAATGATGAAATCATTCGATTCACAGATTTGAAAAATGATTTAGGTAGAAACAATGGGATACACTGTAAAAGATAGAGGAATTTAGGTAGAATATTCATTTTTATAATATTAATCCTGCCAAGAAGTGATACAGGAAGATTTGCCCACCTTTGAAAAGCCAACCTTACATAGGTCAGCAAAGGGTTAAAATTTGCTGTTCGCAAAGCTTTGAATGAACTGGTAATATGCACTCCTAGATATCTAAAACCTGAAGAAGCTAGGTGGAAATTAAAATCTGTCTGCCTGAGCTCTTTTGCAGCTGGGTTTATAGGAAAACATTCACTTTTTTGTATATTAATCTTGTACCCAGAGAATGAGCCAAAACTCAGAAGTATTTTCATTATAGAGGATAAATGAATTGTTGGATTTGTCACATATAGTAATAAGTCATCTGCATACAGAGCAACCCTATATTCCGTACCACCACGAATAACCCCTTGAAACAGAGGCGAGGTTCTGAGAGTCACAGAAAGAGGCTCTATTGCTAAAGTGAAAAGTAAAGGTAAGAGTGGGCAACCTTGACGTGTACCACGTGATAAAGTAAAATACTCAGAATTTACATTATTAGTACAAACAGATGCCAGTGGCGTAGAATATAAAAGATGAATCCAAGATATAAAACTGTCACCAAAACCAAATTTCCTCAAAACTGCAAAAAGATACTCCCATTCCACTCGATCGAATGCTTTTTCAGCATCCAATGAGATCACCACCTCAGGGACGGTGCTATGATTTTTGGAGTATATTATATTAAGAAGGGACCGTATATTAAAAAAGGAATGTCTTCCTTTAATAAAGCCTGTCTGTTCATCCGATATAATAGAAGGGAGAACTCTTTCCAAACGGGTTGCTAGCAGTTTGGATAAGATTTTAAAGTCTACATTAAGAAGGCTTATTGGTTGATAGGAGCTACAACAGGTAGGATCCTTTCCTTCTTTATGCAGTAATGAGACAGAAGCCTGCCTTAGAGTCTGAGGGAGAGAGCCGCGTTTCAGTGACTCCTCAAAAACCGACAGCAGCAAAGGGGCCAGTTTTAAGTGGAATTTTTTTTATAAAATTCGGCAGGGAACCCATCGGGACCAGGGGACTTTCCAGACTGTAAGGATGTGATTGATGATACAACCTCATCCAGAGTGAGCGGTGCATCAATTTCTGCTGCTGTTGAGGCTGTAATTGTAGGGGTATCCAATTTGTTAAGAAACTGGTTCATATCTATAGAATTAGAGGGGAACTCTGATGTATACAGAGAACTATAAAATGACTTAAAAATTGAGTTGATTTCCGTTGGATCAGAAGTCAAAGTTCCCAATTCATTTCTAATTTGCGAAATTTGGCGAGATGCCGATTGGTGACGTAGTTGGTGGGCTAGCAGACGAGAGGCTTTATCACCATGTTCATAATAGTTGCCACGGGACCGTAATAACAATTGCTCTGCATCATGGGTCGACAGGAGACTGAACTCTGATTGCAGGTTAAGACGCTGCTTATATATTTCAGGTGAGGGAGTTTGAGCGTGCTGCCGGTCTAGAGCTTGAATTTTGGCAGAAAGTTCATTTTGCTTAGCTTTCTTTGATTTAGATAGGTGAGATAAATAGGAAATTATTTGGCCCCTGAGGCATGCTTTAAGTGTTTCCCATAATAGAGAATTTGAGATGTCCTCAGACTCATTCGTAGTTAAAAAGTTATCAATTGCAAATGAGATATGGTCACAGAAAGCTGAATCAGACAAAAGAAGAGAGTTCAACCTCCATGGATGCTGAGGTCTATAGCCATGAGACAAAGCCATATCCAGGACTAATGGAGCATGATCAGATATAACAATCGGGAGATATTCAGAGTTGCAAACTTTAGAAGCCATGGAGCCATTTATAAAAAAGTAATCGATGGGAGAATATGTGTGATGAACATTTGAAAAAAAGGAATATTCTCTGGCTTGGGGATTAAAAAACCTCCAAGGATCAATGTATCCATTTTGGGTCATAAAGTGTGAGAAAGCCCTGGACATAGCAGATGATGCTTTAGAGCCAGTGGCAGATTTGTCCAAAGCTGGGTCAATAACACAGTTTAAATCACCTCCGAATATCAGGAGGTGTGTATTTAAATCAGGAATCATCCTCAAAAGATTATTAGCAAACAGAGCGTTGTCAAAGTTTGGGGCATAGACGTTCACTAAGACAACTGGGTTATTCATGAGGGTCCCTACAACAATTAGATATCGTCCATTTTTGTCAGCAATCAATTTAGTGAGAGAAAAATGTATTTTATTCCTAATTAAAATTGCCACTCCTCTGGCTCTAACATCAAAGTTTGAGTGAAACATATGACCTATCCATGGAGGTTTAAGTCTTTTATGATCTTTGACTCGCAAATGAGTCTCCTGGAGAAAAGCTACATCTGCATTGAGATGTTTTAAGTGGCTGAGAGCCCGAGATCTCTTTACCGGACCGTTCAAGCCTTTCACATTCCAAGACAAAAATCTAATAGTACTATTGTTAGTGCTATAACTAGCCATATGTATGTTTTACTGAAATCTGGTGACAATGACAAGATGAGCGTACATGGGAGGGGACACGAGAAAACAAAACAAAACAACAACAAAAAAAAAGCCAAACCCACATACAACCAAAGCAAACAAACCTAGGAACAATAACTCAAGGTGTAACAACCACATCCGTGGGCCATAATTCCCATTCCCACCCACTAGGTCCCATTTCTGAACTAAGGTGACCGCAGTTTATTCCCAACAACTTCAACCTCCTAGCCCAAACTCCTGCTACATAGAAACTCCATATAACCTTAACTTTGAAGTACTAAGTGTATATCCCAGTATAAATCGAACCTTCTAGGGATCTGTGAACATTAATTCAAAATATTACAAAAGAAACATAGGAACCAGGTGTTAAAACGGTGACAACTAGTATACCATGAAATAACAGAAACATACAGTGCTTGCCTGCTTTCTCTGTAATCGTCCGATTGCCTGTAAGTCAACAAGGATTCAAGTCACTTTACTCGCAGCTGTCAGTCACTGTGGCCTTTGAGCTCCAGCCTCGTTCCCCAGGCCCTGCACGAACGCATCAGCTTCCGAAGCAGACGTAAACCACTTTTTCTCCCCTGTGGGCAGAACGATGCGCAGTTTAGCCGGGAAGAGGAGCGCAGGTTTAAATCCCCGCTTATAAAGTTCAGACATTGCGTCTTTAAACTCAGTTCGGTTCTTCACCACCTCCGGGCTGTAATCTTCATATAGCCGGATCCTATGGCCGTTGTAGCTGAGCTCACTTTTCTTACGAGCTTCACGGATTACAAGGTCTTTTATTTGGTACCGGTGAAATCGCAGAATAACCGGCCGTGGTTTCGCCGACTTCGGAACTGGACTCCGGTGCGCCCTGTCCAGCTCGGGCGGTGAGGGAAGCACCTGTGCTCCGAAAACATCGACGAGGAGCTGAGAAAAGAAAGCTGTCGGGCGTGGGCCTTCAATATCCTCAGGTAGTCCCACAAGTCGTATATTCTGCCTTCTGCTGTGACCTTCCAAGTCTGCCACCTTGGATTTTAGCCAGTTGTTGTCTTTGCGAAGCGTAGAGCATTCGGACTCTAATTGGTCCAGACGTTGGTCAAATTCAGTGTATGTCGATTCCAAAGAATTAATGCGTTGACCGTGGTCCTGCACTGCAGACTGCACAGTGTCTAACTTAGAGGACAAGTCCTGAAAGGATGACTTGAAGTCCGCTAGCAATGCAGCTCTATGCTCCTCGAGCATTAAGCTAATCTCGGCTGCAGTTACAGGCGCCACAGGTGTCGAGGTTTCTCGGTCTCGTTCTTGTTTGCCCTTTGACTTTGACATTCTTTAAATCTTCGGTAGTCGACAAAGGCAAAAGACATCCAAAACTGGGAATCAAAATCTCAAAGAAGTAGGTTCGTTAGGTAAATGCTGAGCCGTGTAGCGGAGCGGACCTAAAACACGTCTACTCAGTAAACGCCATTACCGGAAGCCGGGAGATAGAGCTTTATCTTTACTGAACACCGCCGCTAGATCATGATAGACACTGGGTACTGACGACAGATCTGCAGGCAGAGGGGGCTCCCCTGGGGAGGAGAGAGGCACGGGTGGTGTGGCAGCCCGAAGGCAGTTCATATGGCATTCCGTGCTCCATCCCGTAACCTGCTTCTTTTGCCAATCAATGTGTGGATTGTGTTGCATGAGCCATGGGTAGCCTAACACGAGGGGGGTGACGGGAGCCTTGAAAGCACAAAAGCAAATATTCTCCGTGTGATTGCCAGAGAGGGTGAGGGCGATGGGTAAGGTGACAAGAGTTATGTCTGGCAAACGTTGACCGGATAAAGCTGACACCCGGAGGGGGTGAGGCAGAGACTTGGTGTGAATGTGAAGCTTAGCAACCAGTGAGGCATCAATAAAGTTTTGTTCCGCTCCTGAATCTACCAGAGCGGAGAGTGAATGCGCTTCATTCCGAAAAGAGAGTCTAGCGGCCAGTAACAAACGTGGAAGAGGTCGCCCACCAGTACCCTCTCAATTACTGGTGGGCGGGCCCTTTTGCCAATGCGGGACAGGCGGAGATGAAATGACCCTTACGGCCACAATATAAACACTCACCTGCTGCAAAACGGCGATGACGTTCCGCAGGTGAGAGCCGTGAGCAACTGTTGTGGGTCCGAAATTGGTGGAGAGTACAAAACCAAGACAGTCCAGAAGGTCTGAGTCAAAGCAATCTTTATTGAAGTTCACGCGCGGGAAGACAGTCACTGCATACATCAGCAAGGGTCTTCACCAAAATTATACTTCAGATTGCTTTTATAGCATCAGAGTATTATGACGCCCCCTCTTGCGTTTACAATCACATAATTTGCATGTACAGAACATTTATGTATTTTAAGAATTAACTGCAGACACAGAAGTTCCTCTTTTGGCATCTTCTTCCAAAGAAGGCAATAACTCAGGCCTCTGTGGTCTCCAGGGGCCGGTCCTCTCCACTCGTCACCTGTTGTCAAGACAGAAGCTCCAGTGCAGTATGTTAACTGAGTGCCTTCAGGCCTCTACTTAAATCTGTTTCTAGGTTATATGTAATGTATATATGTGTTTCGTAAGCATGTGTGCAATCTTTCTTAAGCTCCCAGCTTTCTTAACCGATGGATCACCCAGACATAGCGCTGAATGAAGCTTGTGACCTTTAATTACCTGGGAAAGCTTCAACTCTTTAAGGCCATAGAGCTGCAATATGTGTGTAAAGATATAACAATATAAAAATGGTTATGACTGCACCTGTGAAAGATTAATATGGTGTCAGTATGTTTAAATGTCTCAAGGCCATCTCAAAGCTATAAGCTGTGTGATTAATGCTATGACAAAGCTATGAAATATATTGTAATAATGAAGCAATTTTCCTTTATCCTCACACAACCAAGCTGCATTGGTTGTTCCCCCTCCTCCTCCCTGGTACTCCGGGCTTCCCGTGACTCAGGCTGGTCCCGAAACAGCTGTTTCCGTAAGGTGCGGCACGCCCGTAGGCGGTCATCCACCTGGATGCATAGTGACATAAGCGCCTCCAGAGAGGAAGGGATTTCACGCATCATAATTTCATCTTTCAGTTCCTCATTGACGTTATTTAACAGCCTCAGAGCTCCACTTAGCTTGCACCGCCAGGGTCCAAAAATCAATGGAATAGTCCGCCATACTGCGCCTACCTTGTTTTAGGTTGATTAAACAGTGGCCAGCGGCCTCCGCACTAGAGCCTTTATCAAACACTACCTTGAAATGGGCCAGAAAGTCATCATTGCGACTCAAACACTACCTTGAAATGGGCCAGAAAGTCATCATTGCGACTCCGCCCCCCTTTTGTGAGTGTGGACGCTTCCTCTCTTTGCTCTTCAAATGCTTTGCTTCTTTTATTGATTTTTATTGATTTTTATGCTGATTTTTTCCCTTTTTTCTGTATGAGCTTACCTGCGAGAGCTTCTGGACACTTATAGATCATTAGGACTAAAGTGTTCTTAACAGAAACAGCAACATTTTTAGTTACCTTATCCTCAGCGCTCCGTGTGTCTGTGGCCTAGACACAGCTGAAGCCTGATTACAGCGTCTGGACACCGAACAGCCTCAATAGCCTGGAAAGGTGCTAACCGCTAGGCTAACTAGCAACAAGATGCCTTCCCTCTCCACAGATGACTACCACAGCCTTCTGCAGAAGATTGCAGTACTGGAGACAAAAATTCATCGCTTAGAAGTAAACGTGGAGGTAAATGGACTGTGTGGAAATGAAACAACCTTGCCTTTGATTCAAAGCAATGGCAATGAGCAAGCTAGTACACAGCTAAGGAGCACAGATAACATGACCAAGAAAGTAGACTCTGTGCATTATTATTATAAATCCTCAAGCGATAATCCCCCCTTGGACTGTCTTGGTGCAAAACCAAGACATAAATCATGTCTCCTGGAAGGGGGAGGACGTATCACAGGCAGAGCACAGCGAGCTGAAATCTCTGAAACCGACTGGCCTTCACTTCCTACGAGACAGAGAAGCTCTTCTACCCCTGTGTACGGGAGGAAACAGGACTGGACAACCGTGAATAGGAAGGTTAACAACAAACCTCCAAAACAACTGAATGTGAAACTGCAGAACAGATTTGCTCCACTATCAAAGGACCCTGGATCTATATCGGACAACCATCCATCTAAAAGTAGTGAAGTAAGGTCTGAAAATCTGTTGAAAAGTAACAGGTCACAGGGAAAGCTACAGGCTAGGCCTGAAACTCTGATTGTGGGTGACTCTGTCGTAAAGGATGTACAAAGGATGAGCGGTAAGAACACTAAAGTCCTCTGCTTTCCTAAGGATATGGTCAACAACCTGAAGGAGAGAATTCTTCAGATTGCAGATGAATATCCAACTGTGACAAATATTGTTCTGCATACAGGGTCAAACGATGTGTCCAAACAACAGTCGGAGGTTCTGAAACGGGACTTTACTGGATTATTAAATACTGTAAACTCTCTGAATGCAGCTGTATTCATCAGTGGGCCTGTACCGCCTGTCAGAGGAGGAGACGAGAGATTCAGCAGGTTGCTTGCACTGAATAAATGGCTTATATCAACATGTACTGACCACTCAGTGCATTTTATCAACAACTTTAATATTTTTTGGGAACGCAGGCATCTGTTTAAAGCAAATGGATTTAATTTTAACAAGTCAGGGGTGAAACTGTTCACCTCCAACCTGTTTTATTCCATACGTCACCCATCTGTGCTTGGTGCCAAGGCTGAGATAAACGAGGAGTTATCTCATAAAGAGGAACAAACAGTACTCCAAGAACAGACAAAGCCCAGCAGAAACCTTGAGGAGGAGCTCCATCTGCCCCCACCCGGGAAGAGCCTCAGAAAGGAGAGACATCAGAGGCAAGAAGAGGGGTCCCTATTTGCCTCCAACTCTCTCAACAACACCAACGACCAGGACCAGGGACCACAATCATCCCCAGTCCCCCAAACCCCTGACAGGCCATCACCCCCCTCCCCCTCCCTTTCTCCCTCCTCCCCACACCTGAAATTCACTGAGGAGATGATGGAGCGGGTCAATGCTGGGCTCAGATCTACCCCCCGGCCCAATCCCTTTTTGTCCCCCATAAACCCCCCACCAGAGCAGCCAAAGGTTCGCCATCGAGCCCCGCCCTCAACAGAGCAATCAAAGTTACACTGCGCAGCCTCGCCCCCCTTAGTTCCTCCTTACCACCTTCATGCTCTGTCTCCGCAGTCTGATGTGTGATGTGTGGAGGGTCCGGGCTGCGAGGATTATGGCAGTGGTGACTTTTCCCAGGAGAAGCTGGGACCCTGTTTATTAGAAGGTTTTAAAATTTCTGTACTTTTAGGTGACAGAAGGAGACGTGTGGCCTGGTCAAAACACAGAGAGCTGCACTCTAAAAGATCTTTAAATATAGTAAACATACCTTGTGTGCCACAGACTGCTCCCAAACACGAGGGGGCAAATAATACCTCTAAAACACTTAAGTTGGCTTTATTAAACGTTAGATCTTTAGCTGGGAAAACATTTTTAATTAATGATTTAATCACTGAGCACAGCCTTGATTTTATGTTTTTAACTGAAACTTGGTTGGACCAAAGTAACAGTGGAGCTGTTCTCATCGAGACGACCCCTCCTAACTACAGTTTTATCAGTGAGGCCAGGGTGAGCAGGAGAGGAGGAGGGGTTGCTGTCTTATTTAATGAATCATTTCAATGTAAGCAGCTATCTCCTGGAAGTTTTCAGTCTTTTGAATGTGTGGCTTTACAGCTGAAGGCCCCATCCAAAGTTGTGTTTCTTAATGTTTACAGGCCTCCCAAATACTGCACAGACTTTTTTAATGACCTCAGTGAACTGCTGTCTGTGATCTGTGTTGATTTCGACTGTGTAATTATTGTTGGGGATTTTAACATCCATGTGGACAACCCTCAGGACAAAGGGACTAAAGACCTGAGTAACACTCTGGGCAACTTTGGGCTGACTCAGCATGTAACAGAGCCCACACATAATAGAGGACACACTCTTGACCTACTGATCTCCAAGGGCCTGAGCATTTCAAAGGTTACTGTGTCTGATGTGGGCCTGTCTGATCATTACTGTGTTTTCTTTGAAAGTAAAATTTCAGCCCACACAAATATATCAACAGCAGTGATCACAAAACGGTGTATAACTGAACACAGTAGTGAGATCTTTAACCAGGTCTTCCCATTAACACCTGACCTGTCCAGAGGTTCAGTCAATGAGCTCGTCACTAGCTTCAATGCTAAAATGTTAAATGTAATGGACACTATTGCTCCCATTAAGGTGAAGATTATCTCTGGAAGGAAAAAGTCTCCATGGAGAAACTCCACACTGGTGAAAAATGAAAAAAGAGAGTGTAGGAAAGCTGAGCGCAGATGGAGAAAAACAAACCTCCAGGTTCATTATGACATCTATAAAGAGAAACTTCACAATTATAATTTACAACTGAGGAGTGCAAGGAGGTCCTACTTCTCTGACATCATCACTAAAAACAGTCATAACGCTCGGGTCTTATTTTCTACAGTTGACAGACTAACAAACCCTCCTGTGTCAGTGGCAGCTGAACTTCATTCGACCATGGCCTGCAATGACTTTGCCAAATTCTTCACAGAAAAAATCCAAAAGATTAGACAAGCAATTGGTACATCAACAGCAGATCCAGGATATGTACTGTGTCCACCAAAAAACTGTTTAAACACCATCAAACAGTTTCACCCTATTAACAGCAAAGACCTGGAGGACATCTTAGGCCAACTGAACTCCTCCTCTTACTGTTTAGATGTCCTGCCAACAAGTTTTTTCAAAAAGGTCTCAAAGACTTTGGAGTCAGACCTGTTACAGATCGTAAACTTTTCTTTAATGTCAGGTGTGTTTCCAGAATCACTAAAAACTGCTGTAATAAAACCTATACTGAAAAAGGACAATCTTGACAAGACACAAATGAATAACTACAGGCCAATCTCAAATCTCCCATTTTTAAGTAAGATCATTGAAAAAGCAGTTTCTCAACAGCTCAATTACTTCTTAACACAGAATAACTGCTATGATGCCTTCCAGTCAGGTTTTAGACAGAACCACAGCACTGAAACCGCTCTGACCAAAGTGTTTAATGACATATGTTTGAATACAGACAGTGGAAAAATGTCAGTCTTAGTTTTACTGGATCTCAGTGCAGCATTTGATACAGTTGACCACAACATATTACTCAAACGACTGGAGAACTGGGCAGGTCTTTCAGGAACTGTACTAAACTGGTTCAAAACATACTTAGAAAACAGGAAATACTTTGTATCAATAGGTAACTTCACACCTGAGCAGACAAGTATCACATGTGGAGTTCCCCAAGGTTCCATCTTGGGACCCCTTCTGTTTAACATTTACATGCTCCCACTGGCACAGATTATAAAGAACAACAAAATAAACTATCATAGCTATGCAGATGACACACAAATATATATCACAATGTCACCAGGAGACCGAGGCCCTGTACAGGCTCTTGGTAAATGCATTGAGGAAATTAATGACTGGTTGTGCCACAATTTTCTCCAGCTAAACAAAAACAAAACTGAAGTAATAGTCTTTGGAGCCAAAGAAAAACGATTACAGGTCACCAGAGAACTTCAATCTATACACCTAAAAACCACAAACCAGGCGAGAAATTTGGGTGTAGTGATGGATGCAGACCTAAACTTAGAAAAACACATTAAGACAATAACAAAATCAGCTTACTATCACCTCAAGAATATTTCAAGGATAAAAGATCTGATGTCTCAACAGGACCTGGAAAAACTAGTCCATGCATTCATCTTTAGTAGGCTTGATTACTGTAACAGCATCTTTACAGGTCTACCTAAAAAATCAGTCAGACAACTACAGCTCATTCAGAACTCTGCTGCTCGAGTCCTCACTAAGACCAAAAAAGTGGACCACATCAGTCCAGCTCTGAGGTCTTTACACTGGCTGCCTGTCCGTCAGAGGATAGACTTTAAAGTTCTGATGCTGGTCTATAAAGCTCTGAATGGTTTAGGACCAAAATACATCAGTGACCTCCTGACCCAGTATGAACCTTCCAGATCCCTCAGGTCATCTGGATCCGGTTTTTTATCAGTTCCCAGAGTCAGAACCAGACACGGAGAAGCTGCATTCAGCTTTTATGCTCCATATATCTGGAACAAACTCCCAGAAAGCCTCAGATCAGCTGAAACACACAGTTTATTTAAATCCAGGTTGAAGACTCACCTGTTCTCAGCTGCTTTTGAATAAAGCACCAAATCCACACTTTTAAGCTTAAATTTCAAAACTTACATTTTAACTACTGATTTTATCTACTGTCCTGATTTTATCTACTGTTTTGATTTTTCATTTTATATACTGTTTTGTTTGTTTGTTTGTTTGTTTGTTTGTTTGTGTTTGTTTGCTTGTTTGCTTGTCTTAATCAATTTCAAATCATGCTTTTTATTTGTTTTTGTTTTCAATGTCTCTGTAAAGCACTTTGAATCACCTTGTTGTTGAATTGTGCTATATAAATAAACTTGCCTTGCCTTGCCTTGCCATAAGAAATTCCGGGGCTGGCCTGCAGCAGTGCCTGAGCCCAGGTCAAAGCTCGGTCACGAAGCAGCTGGGTCAGGAAGGCAATTTTGACACCATCGCCACCGAACATATTAGGCAACTGTTGGAACTGCATAGTACATTGTGTTAAAAATCCCGCACATTTCCCCAGTTCCCCAGAAAAAGGCTCAGGTGTAGGCAACAGTTTATCTAGTGAAAAGGCCGAAGCTAACGGGGCTATGACGCCAGCTGCCTGAGCGGCTGCAGCAGGAGGCGTAGCGACGGCAGGAGGAGTTACCTGCAAAGATGCCGCGGGAGGCGGGCTTTCCGGCAGCGGAATATGTTGGACGAGAGCCTGAGTTAATGCTGCCACTTGTCCGCCAAGTTGAATTAACATCTGTTCGTGACGTTACGTTGCAGTATTTCCTCCAGAGGGATCGCGGCTGTCGCAGCAGGTGTGGGGTCTGCGGAGTCCATTTCGTGGCTGGATTATTCTGTCAGGCTCAGGAGCGACTCAGAGGCAGACCGTCTCAAAAGTTCACAATTTATTTACAACAGACACCAGGTGCGAATATATACAAGTAGGGGGAGGGGGGGTCACGGGAAGAGGGGTCTCCAGGAACACAGGCACGGGGAAGGAACACACGGGCTATGTACAGTCCTCCACGGACGCTCAGGCTAGCTCGGACTCCGGCTTTAGCTCACCAACAGTGATCCTCAGGCTGGCAATAAGTCTGGCACAGGAAAGGAGAACAGGTAAGTTGCGGCACGAGAGAAACTCAGAGAAAGCTTGACTTGCAATGACACTGACGAGTGTTACACAATAATCCAGCGACGAGGCACCTCCAGCCATCTCCTTAAGTACCGAGCTAGTGTGAGCGCTGATCACCAGAGATTGTTTGCAGGTGCGGGAGCCAGGGGTGGGAGCCCACAGAGACTCCGCCCCGGTGAAGCGCTGGGCACGAGAGGGAAGAGAGAAGGGACAATAGAGGCAAAAACACTTGTAGCCAGACTGGGCTAGCCGGGGAGGCACAGGGCCATGACAATAACATCGACATTTCACAAGGGCCAGTGGAGTTGGCTGAGGCCATTCACATTACACCAGGCCTTGTGGTGCTGGCCAATACCATCCACATTTCACCTGGGCCAGTGTTGATGGCTGAGGCCATCCACATTACACCAGGGACTGTGCTGTTGGCTAAAGCCATCCACATTACACCAGGGCCAGTGCTACTCGTTAATGCCGTGCACATTACACCAGAGCCTTTGGTGCTGGCCGTTAACATCCACATTCCACTAGAGCCTGTGTTGCTGGCTGATGCCATTAACAATACACAAGGACCTGTGCTACTGGATGATGCAATCCACATTGCACTAGTGCCAGTGCTCCCTATGATGCAATCTTCACCACACCAGGGCCGGTGGTGTTGGCTGAGGCCATCCACATTGCCCAAGGGCCTGTGGTGCAGGCCAATACCATCCACATATCACCAGGGCCACTGTTGATGGCTGATACCGTCCACGTTTTACCAGGGCCTGTGGTGCTGACCAATACCATCCACATTTCACCTGGGCGAGTGTTGTTCGCTGAGGCCATCCACATTACACCAGGGACTATGCTGTTGGCTAAAGCCATCCACATTACACCTTTGACCAGTGCATCTTCTGAGGCCATCTTCACCACACCAGGGCCTGTGCTGTTGGCTGAAGCCATCCACATTTCACTAGGGCCTGTGGAGCTTGCTTATACCATCACAATTGCACAAGCGCCTGTGCTGCTGGCTGAGGCCGTCCACATTTTACCAGGACCTGTGGTGCTGGCTGATACCATCCACCTTTGACCAGGGCCAGTGCTTCCTGTGAGGCCATCTTCACCACACCAGGGTCTGTGTTGTGGGATAAGGCCATCCACATTTTACCAGGGCCTGTGGTGCTGGCCAATACCATCCACATTTCACCTGGGCGAGTGTTGTTGGCTGAAGCCATCCACATTACACCAGGGCCAATGCGTCTTGTGAGGCCATCTTCACCACACCAGGGCCTCTGCTGTTGGCCAAAGCAATCCACATTTCACCAGGGCCTGTGCTACTCGTTGATGCCGTGCACATTACACCAGAGCCTTTGGTGCTGGCCGTTACCAACCACATTTCACTAGGGCCTGTCTTGCTGGCTGATGCCATTAACAATACACCATGACCTGTGCTACTGGATGATGAAATCCACATTGCAGCGGGGCCAGTGCTCCCTATGACGCAATATTCACCACACCAGGGCCAGTGGTGTTGCCTGATGCCATCCACTTTTCACTAGGGCCTGTGGCGCTTGCTTATACCATCCATATACCAAGAGGGCCAGTGCTTCCTGTGAGGCCTTGTTCGCCACACCAGGGCCTGTGCTTTTGGCTGAAGCCATCCACATTACACCAGGGCCTGTGGTGCTGGCCGATACCATCCACATTTCACCATTGCCAGTGGTGTTGGCTGAGGCCATTCACATTACACCAGGTCCTGTGGTGCTGGCCGATACCATTCACATTTCACCATTGCCAGTGGTGTTGGCTGAGGCCATCCACATTACACCAGGAAAAGTGCTGTTGGCTAACGCCATCCACATTACACCAAGGCCTGTGGTGCTGGCTGATACCATCCACCTTTGACGAGGGCCAGTGCTTCCTGTGAGGCCACCTTCACAACACCAGTGCCTGTGTTGTGGGATGAGGCCATCAACATTTCACCAGGGCCTGTGCTGCTGGCCAATACCATCCACATTAAGCCAGTGCCAGTGCTTCCTGTGCGGCCGTCTTCACCACACCAGAGCCTGTGCTGCTGACTGCGGCCATTCACATTAAACCAGAGCATGTGTTGCTGGCCAATACCATCCACCTTTCACCAGGCCCAGTGTATTTGGCTGAGGCCATCCACATTACACCAGCGCCAGTGCTTCCTCTGAGGCCTTCTTCACCACACCAGGGCCTGTGCTGTTGGCTGAAGCCATCCACATTACACCAAGGCCTGTGGTGCTGGCTGATACCATACACCTTTGACCAGGGCCAGTGCATACTGTGAGGCCATCTTCACCACACCAGGGCCTGTGCTGTTGGCTGAAGCCATCCACATAACACCAGGGCCTGTGGTGCTGGCTGATACCATCCACATACCACCTGGGCCTTTGCTTCCTGTGAGGCCAACTTTACCACACCAGGGCCTATGCTGTTGGCTGAAGCCATCCACATTACACCAAGGCATGTGGTGCTGGCTGATACCATCCACCTTTGACCAGGGCCAGTGCTTTCTGTGAGGCCATCTTCACCACACCAGGGCCTGTGTTGTGGGATCAGGCCATCCACATTTCACAGGGCCTGTGGTGTTGGCTGAGGCCATCCACATTTCACCAGGGCCTGTGGTGCTGGCCGATACCATCCACATTTCACCAGTGCCAGTGTTGTTGACTGAGGCCATACACATTACACCAGGGACAGTACTTCCTGTGAGGCCATCTTCACCACACTAGGGCCTGTGTGGTTGGCTGAGGCCATCCACATTACACTAGGGCCTGTTCTTCTGGCGTGGGCAAAGTAGGATTTAACAGGGCCTGTCCTGTTTGCTGAGGCCATCCACATTACACCAGGGAATGTGCTGCTGGCAAATGCCATCCACATTACACCAGGGCCTGTGGTGCTGGCTGATACCATCCACCTTTAACCAGGGCCAGTGCTTCCTGTGAGGCCATCTTCACCACACCAGCATCTGTGATGTTGGCTGATGCCATCCACATTACACCAGGGACTGTGGTGCTGGCTGATACCATCCACATACCACCAGGGCCAGTGCTTCCTGTGAGGCCATCTTCACGACAGCAGGGCCTGTGCTGCTGGATGTGGCCATCCACATTACACCAGGGCCTGTGGTGATGGCTGATACAATCCACATTTCACCAGGTCCAGTGCTTCCTGTGAGGCCATCTTCACCACACCAGGGCTTGTGCTGCTGGCTGAATGCATACACATTACACCAGGGCATGTGGTGCTGGCAAATACCATCCATCTCTCACCAGGCCCAGTGTATTTGGCAGAGGCCATCCACATTACACCAGTGCCAGTGCTTCCTGTGAGGCCATCTTCACCACACCAGGGCCTGTGCTGCTGGCTGAGGCCATCCACATTTCACCAGGGCCTGTGGTGCTGGCCAAGACCATTCACATTACACTAGGGCCAGTGCTTCTGGCTTAGGCGAATTACATTACACCAGGGCCTGTGCTATTGGCTGAGGGCATCCACATTACACCAGGGACAGTGCTTCCTTTAAATCCATCTTCACCACACTCGGGCCTGTTCTTCTGGCTTGTGCAAACTAGGTTTTAAAAGGACCTGTGCTATTGGCTGATACCATCCACATACCTCCAGAGCCAGTGCTTCCTGTGACGAAATCTTCACCTCAGCAGGGCCTGTGCTGCTTGATAAGGCCATCCACATTACACCAGGGCCTGTGGTGCTTGCTTATGCCATCCATATACCACCAGGGCCAGTGTTTCCTGATAGGCCATCTTCACCACACCAGTGCCTGTTGTTCTCGCTGATACCATCCAAATAACACCAGGGCCAGTGCTTCCTGTGAGGCCTTCTTCACCACACCAGGGCCTGTGTTGTTGGCTGAGGCCATCCACATTACACTAGGGCCTTTTCTTCTGGCTGGTGCAAACTAGATTTCAACATGGCTTGTGCTGTTGGCTGAAGCCATCCACATAACACCAGGGCCTGTGGTGCTGGCTGATACCATCCATATACCACCAGGGCCAATACTTCCTGTGAGGCCATCTTCAGCACACCATTGCCTCTGCTTTTGGCTGATACCATTCACATTACACCAGGGCCTGTGGTGCTGGCCAATAACATCCACATTTCACAAGGGTCAGTGTTTTTAGCTGAGGCCATCCACATTACACCAGTGCCTGTGGTGCTGGCTGATAACATCCACAAATCACCAGGGACAGTGTTCTTGGCTGATACCATCCACATTACACCAGGGCCTGTGCTGCTGGCTGAGGCCTTCCACATTTTACCAGGGCCTGTGGTGCTGGCCAATACCATTCACATTTCACCAGGGTCAGTGTTGTTGGCTGAGGCCATCCACATTACACCAGGGACAGTGCTTCCTGTGAGGCCATCTTCACGACACTAGGGCCTGTGCTGTTGGCTGAGGCCATCCACATTACACCAGGGCATGTGGTGCTGGCCAATACCATCCACATTTCACCAGGGCCAGTGGTGTTGGCTGAGGCCATCCATATTACACTAGGGGGTGTGCTGCTGGCTTGGGCCAACAAGATTTCAAAAGGGTCTGTGATATTGGCTTAAGCAATCCACATTACACCAGGTCCTGTGGTGCTTGCTTATACCATCCACATTTCACCAGGACAGTTTTGTTGGAAGATACCATCCACATTACACAAGGGCCTGTGCTGCTGGCTGAGGCCGTCCACATTTTACCAGGGCCTGTGGTTCTGGCCGATACCATCCACATTTCACCAGTGCCAGTATTGATGGCTGAGGCCATCCACATTACACCAAGGCCTGTGGTGCTGGCCAATACCATCCACATTTCACCAGTGCCAGTGTTGATGGCTGAGGCCATCCACATTACACCAGGGACAGTGCTTCCTGTGAGGTCATCTTCACCACACTAGGACCTGTGTGGTTGGCTGAGGCCATCCACATTACACTAGCGCCTGTTCTTCTGGCGTTGGAAAAGGAGGTTTTAACAGGGCCTGTCCTGTTTGCTGAGGCTATCCACATTACACCAGGGATCGTGCTGTTGGCTAAAGCCATCCACATTACACGAGAGCCTGTGGTGCTGGCTGATATCATCCACCTTTAACCAGGGCCAGTGCTTCCTGTGAGGCCATCTTCACGACAGCAGGGCCTGTACTGCTGGATGAGGCCATCCACATTACACCAGGGCCTATGGTGATGGCTTATATAATCCACATTTCACCTGGTCCAGTGCTTCCTGTGAGGCCATCTTCTCCACACCAGGGCCTGTGCTGCTGGCTGAGGCCATCCACATTTCACAAGGTCCTGTGGTGCTGGCCGATACCATCCACATTTCACCAGGGCCAGTGGTGTTGGCTGAGGCCATCCATATTACACTAGGGGGTGTGCTGCTGGCTTGGGCCAACAAGATTTCAAAAGGGTCTGTGATGTTGGCTTAAGCAATCCACATTACACCAGGTCCTGTGGTGCTTGCTTATACCATCCACATTTCACCAGGGACAGTGTTGTTGGCAGATACCATCCACATTACACCAGGGCCTGTGCTGCTGGCTGAGGCCGTCCACATTTTACCAGGGCCTGTGGTGTCGGCTGAGGCCATTCACATTACACCAAGGCCTGTGGTGCTGGCCAATACCATCCACATTTCACCAGTGCCAGTGTTGATGGCTGAGGCCATCCACATTACACCAGGGACTGTGCTTCCTGTGAGGTCATCTTCACCACACTAGGACCTGTGCTGTTGGCTGAGGCTATCCACATTACACTAGCGCCTGTTCTTCTGGCGTTGGAAAAGGAGGTTTTAACAGGGCCTGTCCTGTTTGCTGAGGCTATCCACATTACACCAGGGAATGTGCTGTTGGCTAAAGCCATCCACATTACACGAGAGGCTGTGGTGCTGGCTGATACCATCCACCTTTGACCAGGGCCAGTGCTTCCTGTGAGGCCATCTTCACGACAGCAGGGCCTGTACTGCTGGATGAGGCCATCCACATTACACCAGGGCCTGTGGTGATGGCTTATATAATCCACATTTCACCTGGTCCAGAGCTTCCTGTGAGACCATCTTCACCACACCAGGGCTTGTGCTGCTGGCTGAATTCATCTACATTTCGCCAGGGCCAGTGCGTCCTGTGAGGCCGTCTTAACCACACCAGGGCCTGTGCTGCTGGCTGAGGCCATCCACATTAAACCAGGGCCAGTGTTGTTGGCTGAGGCCATCCACATTACACCTGTGCCAGTGCATCCTGTGAGGCCATCTTCACCACACCAGGGCCTGTGGTGCTGTCCAATACCATCCACATTACACCTGGGCCTGTGGTGCTGGCTGATACCGTCCACCTTTGACCAGGGCCAGTGCTTCCAGTGAGACCATCTTCACCACACCACTGCCTCTGCTGTTGGCTGATACCATTCACATTACACCAGGGCCTGTGATGCTGGCAGATACCATCCACATACCACCAGGGCCAGTGCTTCCTGTGAGGCAATCTTCACCGCAGCAGTGAATGTGTTGCTGGATCAGGCCATCCACATTACACCAGGGCCGGTGGTGATGTCTGATACAATCCACATTTCACCAGGGACAGTGTTGTTGGCTGATACCATCCACATTACACAAGGGCCTGTGCTGCTGACAGAGGCAGTCCACATTTTACCAGGGCCTGTGGTGTTAGCTGAGGCCATCGACATTACACCAGAGACAGTGTTTCCTGCGAAAATATCTTCACCACACCAGGGCCTCTGCTGTTGGCTGAGGTCATCCACATTAAGCAAGGGCCAGTGCTTCCTGTGAGGCCATCTTCCCCACACCAGGGCCTGTGCCTTTGGCTGAGGCCATCCACATTAGACTAGGGCCTGTTCTTCTGGCGTGAGCAAACTAGGTCTTAACAGGGCCTGTGCTGTTTGCTGAAGCCATCCACATTACACCAGGGCCTGTGGTGCAGGCTGTTACCATCCAAATTACACCAGGGCATGTGGTGATGGCTGATACCATCCGCAAATCACCAGGGCCTGTGCTTTTGGCTGAGTCCATCCACATTTCACTAGGGCCTGTGGTGCTGTCCGATACCATCCACAATTCACCACGGCCAGTGGTGTTGGCTGAGGCCATCCATATTATACTAGGGGGTGTGCTGCTGGCTTGGGCCAACAAGATTTCAAACGGGCCTGTGATGTTGGCTGAAGCAATCCACATTTCACCAGGGCTTGTGGTGCTTGCTTATACCATCAACATTTCACCAGGACCTGTGGTGCTGGCTGAGGCCATTCACATTACACCAAGGCCAGTGCTTACTGTGAGGCCGTCTTCACCACACCAGTGCCTGTGCTTCTAGCTCAGGTCATCCATATTACACTAGGGGGGTGTGCTTCCGCCTTGGGCAATCTAGATTTTAACAGGGCCGGTGCTGTTGTCTGAAGCCATCTACATTACACCAGAGCCGTTGGTGCTGGCTGATACCATCCACATTACACAAGGGACTGTGCTGCTGCCTGAAGCCGTCTACATTTTACCAGGGCCTGTGGTGCTGGCCGATGCCATCCATATTTCACCAGGGCCAGTGGTGTTAGCTGAGTCCATTCACATTACACTAGGGCCTGTGCTGCTGGTTGAGGCTATCCACATTACACTAGGGCCTGTTCTTCTGGCTTGGGCAAACTAGGTTTTAACAGGGCCTGTGCTGTTTGCTGAAGCCATCCATATACCACCAGGGCCTGTGGTGCTGGCTGATACCATCCACATACCACCAGGGCCATTGCTTCCTGTGAGTTCATCTTCACCGCACCAGGGCCTGTGTTGCTGGATGAGTCTGTCCACATTACACCAGGGCCTGTGGTGATGGCTGATACATTCCACAAATCACCAGGGACAGTGTTGTTGGCTGATGCCATCCACATTACACCAGTGCCAGTGCTTCCAGTGAGGCCATCTTCACCACACTAGGGACTGTGCTTCTGGCTAAAACCATCCACATTTCACCAGGGCCTGTGCTGTTGGCTGATATCATCCACATTTCACCAGAGCATGCGTTGCTGGCTGATGCCAGCCACATTACCCCAGGGCCTTTGCTACTGGCCAAGACCAGCTATATTTCACCAGGGCGTATGTTGCTTTCTGAGGCCATCTACATTTCACCAGGGCCTGTGTTGCTGGCTGAGGCCAACAACATTTAACAAGAGCCTGTGTTGCTGGCTGATTCCATCCACAATAAACAAGGGTCTGTGCTACTGGCTGATGCCATCCACATTTCAGTAGGGCCATCGCTTCCTGTGCGGCCATCTTCACCACACCAGGGCCTGTGCTTCTGGTTGAGGCCATCTTCACCAGACCAGGGTATGTGCTACTGGCTGATGCCATCCACATTACACCACGGCCTGTGCTCCCTGTGAGGCCATTGTTAGATTTGTATTGTTGGATTGTCATCTATGCCTAGAAATATATAATTATATATGCTTAGAAGTATATAATCATTTGTAGATTGAAAGAATGTCTCATTCTAGGAGGTCTGTAACAACTCTGTGTAGCATGAAGAGGGGGGTAAGTTCATACCTCTCCAGAGTATTCTGGCATAGATCACACACCTCTTGGGATCATGAGCAAGGTTGTATCTTCTCTTCTGACATATGGTATAGCAGACACACGTATATCTGTTTAAGTATAAGTGCCTTTTGTTTAGATGAACTGCTGGACTTCCAGACCAGCAGGTTTTGGGAAGTCGTTTGTGGGGTCACACTCCGACCCCCCCCCCCCCCCCCCCCCCCCCCCCCCGCACACACACACACATACTTACACAACGCACAGACAAGGTACTCTTTGTGTGTGTGTATACGTCATATGTTAATGAACCTATGTATGTTCATGTAAACTCAATAAAGGAGCAGGGTTACAGGGGAGGGACGAGAGCAACCGAGGTCAAGTGGAAGGAACGACACTTGGCTCGGGCCTCCCTCGTATACAAGAAACATAAAGAACGTTGCCTGCTGGGTGTTCAATGCTTTTTGCTGTGTAACTGAATAGTCTTGAACGTTGCAGCAAATACGTTTATGCAACAAACCTATCAGCCATCTTCACCAAACCAGGCCTGTATTGCTGGCTAAGGCCATTCACATTACACGAGGGCCAGTGCTCCCTGTGAGGCCATCTTCACCACACCAGGTCCTGTATTGCTGTCTGAGGCCATCTACATTTTACCAGGGCCTGCGTTGCTGGCTAATGCCATCCATATTACACCAGGGCCATTGCTACTGGCTGAGGCCAACTACATTTCGCCAGGGTGTATGTTGCTGGCTGAGGTCATCTACATTTCACCAGGGCCTTTGGTGCTGGCTGAGGCCAACTACATTTAACCAGAGCCTGTGTTGCTGGCTGATGCCCCCCACAATACACAAAGGCCTGTGCTACTGGCTGATGCCATCCACAGTACACCAGGGCCACTGCTTCCTGTGTGGCCATCATGACCACACCAGGGCCTGTGCTGCTGGCTGAGGCCATCCACATTACACCAGGGCCTGTGATGCTGGCTGATACCATCCACATTACACCAGGGCCTGTGGTACTGGCTGATGCCATTCACATTACACATGGGCTAGTGCTTCCAGTGAGGTCATCTTCACCACTACAGGGCCTGTGGTGCTGGCCGAGGCAAACTACATTTCACCAAGGGCTGTGCTGCCTTCTGAAGCCATTCACATTACACCAAGGCCAGTGCTTCCTGTGAGGCCATCTTCACCAAACCTGGGCCTGTGCTGCTGGCTGATGCCATCCACATTTCAACAGGGCCAGTGCATCCTGTGAGGCCATCTTCACCACACCAGGGCCTGTGCTGTTGGCTAAAGCAATCCACATTTTACCAGGGCTTGTGGTGCTTGCTTATACCATTCACATTACACCAGGGCCTGTGCTGCTGGCTGACACTATTCACATTTTACCAAGACCTGTGGTGCTGGTCAATACCATCCACACTTCACAAGGGCCAGTGTTGTTAGCTGAGGCCATCCACATTTCACCAGGGCCTGTGGTGTTGGCTGAAGCCATCCACATTTCACAAGGGCCAGTGTTGTTAGCTGATACCATCCACCTTTGACCAGGGCCAGTGCATCCTGTGAGGCCATCTTCACCACACCAGGGCCTGTGCTGTTGGCTGAAGCCATCCAAATTTCACCAGGGCCTGTGGTGCTTGCTTATACCATCCACATTTCACCAGTGACAGTGTTGTTGGCTGATACCATCCACATTACACAAGGGCCTGTGCTGCTGGCTAATGTTCCCTCTAAGCTGCGCACGTGCGCAATTGCGCACTGCTGGCACGGTCTCTGCTGGCTATGACAGCGTCCTTATGTGCCGACACCCGAGTTTTAGCTAGCAAAGCGGCGTGGCTGATGTGGAGTGAAGCCACGTTAATGACAACGTGTACAACCATTGGAGATGTGAGCAGGACAGACGAACAATTGACGGAAAAAGTGTGGACTTTATACCAGTTTTTAAATTGTGTTGATAGGCCACGTAAAACCAGAGTTGTGATAAAAAATATGCAATGTTTGGTTTTCTTCCTGAATACTATCGTTGTTTATATTTACTGCAGGAAGAAACGGTAAAAACGGCGTTTTATAAGAAAAAAGGCTCGAAAGCACTCTCCGCCTGTGAGCAAAAACAAACCCCCACCCACCTCTCTCTTTCCTATTCGTCCAAAAAAGTACCATGTCGACCAAGCAAAATATGGTATGGCAACGTGGCATCTACTTGTTAAGAAACGCGGGGAAGTTTTAGGAGTGACGGCGATGTTTTGAGATGTGAGCGATTTGAGACGTTTAGCGCAAATCTTGTGTAGTTAGTGTGTAGTGTAGTCAATAGTTTTGTTGTGTCTGTCAGAACAATGAGGCGACTGCTGAATGTTGCAGGTGTTACAGGAGTGATACATCTCCTGTTGTCAGGCCTGCAGGTATCAGGCTGTTGTACTCCTTTATCTCATAGTGGACAGAAATTATTTTTTGGAGTGGCACAAATAATTTGTTTGCCATCAAATTTGATGCAGAACAGCTGATTGTTCTGTAAATAGTTTGAAATGTTTATTTAAAAATGCACTGGCTGCATTTTAAAAAAATAGCTGCAAAAAACTTTGTTGTTTGCCAAACTGAGATACTTATTTGAGGAGTAACTATATAAATAACTGCCCAGCATTGGTCATTATATACTATATTTTGCAGACAGAGAGTTACAGGACTCTCTCCCAGACCACAGACTCATACTCATAATACAAGTCAGAGCTTTATGAAACAAAAGAAAAGAAAAAAGAAAGTTGTGTTTTCAAAATTGGAGTTTAAGTTATTTTTACTTCTAATAGTGTTAACATACTACACAGGCCAATGGCTAGATTTTTTTTTTACATTTTCATTGTAAGTGGGCTAAAGCACTTTAAAAGTAGTCTTACATAAATGTAAATGCTGTAATTTGATTATTTTAATAAACCATGTAACTTGGATGGATTAGATGCTGGCGTGACCAAAGTGCACACGTCTGATGTCGCTCACAATGGTCCAAGGGATCGCTCAGGGAGTTTGTGTGTTCGTTCAGACACATGAAAAATTAGAGGGAACATTGGTGCTGGCCAATACCATCCACATTTCACCAGTGCCAGTGTTGTTTGCTGAGGCCATCCACATTACACCAGAGACAGCGCTTCCTGTGAGGCCATCTTCACCACACTAGGCCCTGTGCTGTTGGCTGAGGCCATCCACATTACACAAGGGCCTGTGGTGCTGGCTGATACCATCCACATACGACCAGGGCCATTGCTTCCTGTGAGACAATCTTCACGGCAGCAGGGATTGTGTTGCTGGATGAGGCCATCCACATTACACCAGGGCCTGTGGTGATGGCTGATACAATCCACATTTCACCAGGGCCAGTGCTTCTGGCTGAGGCGAACTACGTTACACCAGGGACTGTGCCGTTGGCAAAAGCCATCCACATTACACCAGGGCCTGTGCTGTTGGCTGAAGCCATCCACATTTCACCAGGTCCTGTGGTGCTTGCGTATACCATCCACATTTCACCAGTGACAGTGTTGTTGGCTGATACCATCCACATTACACAAGGGCCTGTGCTGCTGGCCAATACCATCCACCTTTCACCAGGGCCTGTGGTGATGACTGATACAATCCACATTTCACCAGGGCCAGTGCTTCCTGTGAGGCCATCTTCACCACACTAGGGCCTGTGCTGCTGGCTGAGGCTATCCACATTACACCAGGGCCTTTGTTGCTGGCTGATACTATCCACATTACACCAGGGCCTTTGTTGCTGGCTGATACTATCCACATTTCACCAGTTCCAGTGCTTCCTGTGAGGCCATCTTCACAACACTAGGGCCTGTGCTGTTGGCTGAGGCTATCCACATTACACTAGGGCCTGTTCTTCTGGCTTGGGCAAACTAGGTTTATCAGGGCCTGTGATGTTGGCTGAAAGCCATCCACATTACACCAGGGCCTGTGGTGCTGGCTGATACCATCCACATACCACCAGGGCCAGTGCTTCCTGTGAGGCAATCTTCACCGCAGCAGGGCCTGTGCTGCTGGCTGATACCATCCACATTTCACCAGTTCCAGTACTTCCTGTGAGGCCATCATCACTACACCAGTGACCATACCATCCTGATTAACAGGCTCCGGGACATAGTCGGTGTGTCCGGTCTGGCTCTGGAGTGGTTTCGGTCGTACCTCTCCAACAGATCTTTTAGTGTTTTTGCGAATCGGTTTATTCTAAGGATCTGACATGTGGGGTACCGCAGGGTTCAGTTCTGGGTCCTATTCTTTTTCTTTTGTACATGTTACCTCTAGGACTTATAATTAGGCAGTTCCCTGAGGTGTCTTATCACTTCTATGCTGATGATATTCAGCTCTATTGCTCTTTTAAGCCGATGGAAGTCCATAAACTGTCCTCTTTAATTAATTGTTTAGCTTCCATTGAACAGTGGCTTGGTGACAACTACTTACAGTTGAACTCTGAGAAGTCAGAAACATTAATTATTGCCCCCGACAACCAGATATCTCTAATCAAACAGCATCTTGGTTCTCTTGGCTCATCTGTTCACCTGAGCCTCAGATACCTTGGTGTGATCTTTGATTCTGCCATGTACCTAGAACAACACTCTCGCCAGTTGATTAGGAATTGCCTTTTTCAGCTAAGAAACATCTCCAAACTGCAAACTTTGCTGTCTAAATCTGAGTTAGAAATGGTTATTCATGCTTTTATTTCATCTCGCTTAGATTATTGTAACAGCCTTTTTCTTTGTTTGAGCAAAAGGAATCTTGACCGTCTCCAGTTAGTCCAGAATGCTGCTGCAAGGCTTTTAACCAAGACACGAAAAAGAGAGCACATTACACCAGTGTTACGTTCATTACACTGGCTTCCAGTACATTTTAGAATTCATTTTAAAATCTTGGTACTGACTTTTAAAGCTTTGAATTGTGATGCCCCTGCCTACATTTCTGATCTTTTAGAATCCCACACTTCCTCTCGCAGCCTGAGATCTTCTAATCAAAGGCTGTTGGTAGTCCCACGAACTCGTTTTAAGACTAGAGGTGATAGATCTTTTAGAGCGGTGGCCCCCAGGTTGTGGAATGCTCTCCCTCCATCTTTACGTTGCCTTGACTGTATTTATTCTTTTAAAAAGCAGCTTAAGACTCATTTATTTAGATTGGCTTTTAATTAGATTTGTGCTGTATGTTTGATTATTAATGTATTTTATGTATTTGTGTTTTATATTACTGTGAAGCACTTTGTGGTTTTTATCCTGTGAAAAGTGCTATATAAATAAATTGATTTGATTTGATTTGATCTCCGTGCTGGGGAAATAAGTTTTGCAGCTGTTTGAGCTAAGATTTTCAAGTTATTCACAAAATGAAAACCTATACTTTGTTTTGGGCAAGAATTCTATTCAAATGCATGGGACAGCAAGAAACGCACTGTCTTGGCGAAATAAAGCGTTTTTGTGCAATTTCATAAAGATCGTAAATAGTAAATATTACGCTCAGTTTCTGTCATTGTATCTTGCGTGAGACTCCCCATCTAGTCTTCCTCTGTCAGATTGATGCCTCCTGCCCCAGCCTTACCTTTGCAGGGGCTTGACGGGGGCGACGTGTATTTATGTACATTTGTAAACAGTTTGGCACTCTGGGGTTTCACCTAAACTGTCTCCTAACGGGGTGTCTTAAAGTGCAACCTCGTACAAATGGAATTTTTATTAGAGAAGACCGTAGTTACAGTGTAACCCTACCATTCTTATTGTTGCACTCGGAATTGACTATAAGACACCTTTCTCTACTAAAAGAATACATTTTGTCATTTTGTGAATAATTTGGTTACACTGTAAACTGAGTGATACACTATCTCTCCACTGCATCATATATTCGATATGTACGGGTTATGACTTGACTCCCCTTGAAGTCAACAACATTGTCATCCCCTATGTAGCCGGTGTATCAGAAACACTCAGGAGAGTTTTCTCCAAGCATGACATCCCGGTGCATTTCAGACCCAGCAACACACTCAGACAAAAACTGGTTCACCCGAAAGACAAAACTCCAAAACACAAACTTAACAATGTGGTGTATGCTGTACAGTGTAGTGAGGTATGCCCAGACCTCTACATTGGAGAGACCAAACAGCCACTTCACAAGCGTATGGCACAACATACAAGAGCCACCTCCACAGGACAAGACTCAGCAGTCCATCTGCATCTTAAGGATAAAGGACACTCTTTCGAGGATGCCAATGTTCACATTTTGGACAGAGAGGACAGATGGTTTGAAAGAGGAGTGAAAGAAGCCATCTGTGTCCACTGTGAGCGACCATCTTTGAACAGAGGCGGTGGTTTACGACACCAACTGTCTGCCATCTATAATCCAGTTTTGAGTTCCCTCCCCAGACGCCTTAATGCCCACTCACATCCTGGGCCATCTGACCTCAGGAAATCGCATGATAAGGTGGGGCCAGGTTTCACAATGAGCTCACCCGAAACCCTGGCTGATTGGGACCCACACCCATTTTCACATCTTGGCTCAGGTGATTAGAGGATCATCAAGGGGTCCTTTTGTCCCTCTTTGGGGGTATACTCCCACTGGGTTTAAATCTGGGACTCCCCGCCATTTGACCTTAGAAGTGAAGAAGCTTCTCGGATGAGAGGTGAAACGTCTTCAAGCAACTTAAAGAAGTCCAGACGCTTTTCTTTGCAAGCTCCTTTGACCTGGATGACTGAGAACCTTCACAGACAGACTCCCCTTGGTAATTACTTTTTTACAACACTCTGGCTAGCCCATGCATACCCCACAGATTACGTATAAAACAGCTGTGCAGACATGAAACCAGCGATAGCTTGATCAGAATGCGTCTCCGAGCGGCCTGAAAGTGGAGAGATAATCTCTCAGTCGGAGAACAAAGGTTACATGTAACTGTACGTTCTCTATCATATCGAGACTATCGCTCCACTCTGTTACATACTCCATGTGTACGGGGTGAATCTTAAAGACCCCCGTGAGGAGAAATTTCCAAATGAACTACTTAAAATTGTATAAATGTACAAGCCACCCCGGTTAAGGCCCTGCCAGATGTAAAGGCCAAGCCGGGGGATGGAGGCATCAGTCTACCAGATGCAAAACTGGCCTTAATGAGACGCACAAGACCGGGACATACATCCTGAAGACCTTGTATAACTCTGTGGTGGCCTCAGCCATCTTTCATGGTGTGGTCTGCTGGGGTGGCAACATCTCTGCTGGGGACAGGAAGAGACTGAACAGGCTGATCCGAAGGGCCAGCTCTGTTCTAGGATGCCCTCTGGACCCAGTGGAGGTGGTGAGTGACAGGAGAATGGTGGCTAAGCTTTCATCCCTGTTGGACAACATCTCCCACCCCATGAAGGAAACTCTAACAGCACTGAGCAGCTCCTTCAGTGGCAGGCTGCGGCATCCACAGTGTAGGACGGAGAGATTTCGCAGGTCTTTCCTCCCCACTGCTGTCAGACTCCACAACAAAGACTTCAACTGATCAAACACACACAAACCCACACATGTGCAATAAGACTAAGTACAATACTCTTTTCTGACAAAGTTGTATTTTTACTCAGTTGTATATAGAATTTGTATTCTATTTTTATCCTATTGTATATTTTATTCTATTTTATTCTACTGTATATAGTATTTTATTTTATTCTATTCTATTCTGTACAGTTGCGTACAGTATTTTATTCTTATTGTATTCTAATTTTTGCTATATAACTTTTGCACTGTCCGCTTCCTGCTGTGACAAAACAAATTTCCCACATGTGGGACTAATAAATGTTATCTTATCTTATCTTAAGACACAAGGGCCGCAGCTGAGCAGCGGCTCATGGTCAGTCCGCAAGTCGCTATGTTGACCGGGGAGTAACAGCTACTGTTGATGGGCACCCAGCACCCGCTCCCCGAAACAGGGACGGCATGCTATGTTCAAGCAGTAAAACTGTATAAAGGTAGTAGATGAGGACCATGTTGGTGTGGCACTATGTTAAAGACAGAGACATGAAAATAGTAGCCCCCCATTTTATTTTATACTCAAAGACAGTTTCTTTTCGTGAGGCGCTCAGTCTCGTACGCATCGGTAGCTGACGCTACGCTAGAAGAAGTAGTGTCAGTGGTGAAGAGGCAGCGTACGGCCCGCGCGCCGAAGAGAACTGATTGTCTTATTTTTCTGTTTTTACAGGTAAGCTGGGTGGTTGATAATATGAAACAGAGGTTATAAAAGTGACAGACAGCAGTGGGGATTAATGATAAATGTCTTGTTTGTAAAATAAATATGTTGCACGGGAGATGAGTTGGCCCATCATTTCAGCAGTGTAACATATTTTGGCGAGCCAGCCAGGAGGTGGCGCTAGTGAGTCAACACCATCACCAACCACCTTCTTTCCCAAGAGACGAACCTTCAATCAAAAGAAATGGAATCTCTGCAACCTCTGCGTGACGAAGTGAGTGCAGCCTTGTGGCAGTTGGAGAGAGAGCATCTTGTGGACGTCTGCAGGCAACTGAAATGTTCTGGCCTGGACAGCACAGAGTCTCACAGCAAGACCAAGAGGACACTCATCAGGTTGGCAGAGGGCATGTTTGATGATGTGGAGAAAAGTGAGGAAGAGGATCAAGTGAAACAGTTTTATAAAGACATTGCTGTATACATCCAGAGACTAAGCAAAGGAGAATGTCAGTCAGAAAGGGAACTCCAGGGCACAGAGTCTGGGCAAAAGAAAGATCTTGAGAACACCGCATGTACATATTGCAGATTACTCACCCAGAGCCCGACCAGAGGCAATGCAAACTCTTCAAGAGGTAACACTGAAGAGGGAGTTTAAAATCTGTGGGCAGATTGGAGAGCATGGGCAGAAGGATAAGCTATCCTATCTTAGCCTGATTCGCCAGATTGAGAATGGGAGTGAAAAAGGGCACTCGGAGACTGAAATAGTGGAAGCAGTATTTAGGGCCATTAGTCCAGGAACGCCCCTAAGAGACATGTTGGAGATTAAACGTAGGTTAACACTTAGCAAACTGCTCACCATATTAAAGGGACACTATAGGGTAGACAGCCCCACTGAGCTTTACCATCAGCTCCTCAATATCTCCCAAGAGCCCAAAGAAACTGCCTTAAACTTTGTATTTCGTGCCATTGAACTTAAAGAGAAGTTGTTATGGAAAGCAGCAAATGAGGAGACAGATGAACTGTATAGCAGAGCCACCATCCAGCGCAAATTCCTCCGCTCCATTGAAACTGGGCTGCTCAGTGACTCTATCAAGTATCAGCTACTGTCCCCCCTAAACGACATAACCATAACAGATGAAGAACTGATTGAGAAAGTCAACGAAGCTTCAAAGCTAGAAAATGAAAGATTTGAGAAACAGAAAAGGTCCACTGCAGCCAAGATTCCCAAGGTCCAAGAGCTCCAAACAGAATGCCAAACAGCCCTGACATCTGCTCAGAGCCCCTCCAAACCCAGAGAATCCCCTGCTACAGTGGCCATGACAACAGTGAAAAATAAAGAGACTAAGTCAGACACGCAACAGATTATAGAAGAACTACGTAAAGAGATGAAACAAATGTTTACGGCTGCTATGGAAACCAGTCACCGCACCATGGCACCAAAGCAACGTGAAAAAGGTTGTAAAAGGTGCAAAGAAGAGGGGAAAGGAGAGAACTGCCTGCACTGTTTCAAATGTGGGCGAGAGGGCCACTACTCCCGTGGATGCCGAGCACCGAGACTGTCATCGGGAAACGGGGAGGGACTACTGAGATGGGACCAACAGTAGTCCAAAGCCCACGGTCCCATAACGAACAGCCAAGCCCACCAACATCCTCCAAAGAAACTGCAGCTAGTGTCCCATCAGCGGTAACTGAGGTTCACTATCTACCCCCTCAACGAAAGTCACGGTTAGTAAGCCTGGTGGGAAACAGATGTACTGTGAACTGTTTTACGGACAATCACCCAGCCAAGGTGTTATGGGATTCAGGGGCACAGTCCAGCATAGTAAATGAAAACTGGCGGCAAAACCACCTCCCCCACATGGTCGTCAGACCTGTTTCAGAACTGTTAGACAATGAGACGCTCACAGTGTTTGCTGCAAATGACACACCCATTCCCTACATTGGCTGGATAGAAGTCAGCTTCAGACTAGGCAGTGATTTGTCTCCAACCAGTGAGCTGCAAGTTCCAATATTGGTATCCAGTGACCCGGCTGTGGCCAGTGATCCCATCATCGGCTACAATGTCATTGAAGCTATCGTGAACCAGGAAGAAGTAAAAACCAAAGGAGGAAGAAAACAGCTAGCACACTATGTGAGTAAAGCATTTGAAATAACTGTACGCACTGCACATAATGTTGTCAAGCTTGTGCAGAACAGCAGTGAAGGCCCAGAGACAGGTGTGGTAAGGACTGGTGTAAGAAGAGTGCCTTTGTCAGCGAACCAAGTCACCACAGTTTATGTACGGGCACACGTTAGTTCACATGCCCAGGGCCAAGACATGCTCTTTCTACCTGATGGGGCTGACCCACCACCAGAGGGCGTAATATTCAATGATGTACTGGTGAAAATCCCAGACAGAAAAGTACCATATGTGCCCATCCCTGTGACTAACACTACAGACCACACCATTTATCTGGACAGCCGTAAAGTGATTGGATACCTTGAACCAGTAAAGACTGTATACGCAGCTGGCATCCAGACTAAAGTAAACGAGCTGACACAAGAGAACAAAAGTGGTACAGAGCTAAAGTCACACAACCCGAGTAACACACAGACACGAGAGAACCAACAGAGACCAAAGTCATGGGACCCACCAGTGGATCTCCAGCATCTGGATGAAAATCAGCGAGCGGCTGCGAGGAAGATGTTGCGAGAGGAATATGAGGCGTTTGCATATGACAGTGACGATGTTGGCTGCATACCATCCCTGAGGATGCATATAAGCCTCCATGACACAAATCCTGTGAAAAAGACTTACATGTCCATCCCAAAACCCCTGCACAACGAAGTCAAAGAGTATTTGCAAGACCTGCTTAACAAAGGCTGGATCACACCATCACGGTCCCCCTACTCATCACCTGTGGTGTGTGTCCGCAAGAAAGACGGCACCCTCCGCCTTTGTTGTGACTTTAGGGAGCTCAACCGCAAGTCAGTCCCAGACCGCCATCCGATACCAAGGATCCAAGACATGTTGGATGCGCTGGGCGGGAGCTCCTGGTTTTCCGTGTTAGACCAGGGTAAGGCATACCAACAGGGTTTCTTGGATGAAGAAGGCCACCCCTTAACCGCCTTCATCACACCCTGGGGGCTCTATCAGTGGGTACGCATTCCCTTTGGCCTGAGCTCCGCACCCGCTGGGTTCCAGAGGAGCATGGAACACTGTATGGCAGGCATCAGAGACACTATCTGCCTCCCATACCTGGACGACAACCTGTTGCACAGCAGCAGCTTTGATGAACACTTGGAACATATCCGCCTTGTCCTCCAGCGTTACAGAGAGCATGGTGTTAAGCTGACCCCATAGAAATGTGAGCTATTTAGACGAAGTGTCAAGTTTCTGGGCAAGCTGGTAACAGGTGAAGGCTACACAATGGACCCGGCAGAGTTGGCCCCGGTGATGGCGTTAAAGGAAAAGACACCTGCAACCGTCGGAGAGGTACGTCAAATGCTTGGTTTCCTCTCTTATTACAGGCCTTTCATCCCCAACTTCTCCTGTGTAGCCCATCCACTCTACAGCCTGCTCAGCCCTCCATCTTCTGAGAACTCTGCTCTAGTCTCAGCCGACAAGTCTAAAAAGGAGGTGAAGAAAAGTAAAGGCCACTTACCATCACGGGCGCCCATTCAGTGGACGACCTCCCACCAAGAGACATTGAACCAGCTTGTAGATGCACTTACAAGACCCCCCATTCTCGGGTACCCCGACTTCACAGAGCCTTTTGTGTTACATTGTGATGCATCACAGGTTGGGCTAGGTGCTGTTTTGTACCAGCGGCAGCAAGGCAAGATGAGAGTCATAGCATATGGCTCCCGCACTCTGAGTCCAGCAGAGAAAAAGTACCACCTGCACTCTGGCAAATTAGAGTTTTTGGCTATGAAGTGGGCGATTTGTGAATGTTTCCGGGATTATCTGTACCATGCCCCATCGTTCGTGGTGTACACTGATAACAACCCACTAACATATGTGCTCACTACTGCAAAGCTTAACGCCGCAGGTCACAGATGGGTTGCGGAGCTGGCCAGCTACAACTTCACCATCCGCTACCGTCCAGGCAAGACCAACGCAGATGCTGATGGGCTGTCGCGAATGCCGCTGGACATTGACAGCTACATGAAGAGCTGTACAGCTGAAGTTGGACAGGAAGCCATAAGCGCATCAATGGAGTCTGTAACGGTCGAGGAGAGAGACCCTTGCCAAGGCATTGGAGTTATCCAGGTGAGTGCTCTGAAGTTAATCAAAGATTCTGACACTACCCAGTCTTTTACACCAGACCAGATACACAGAGCCCAGGAAGCAGATGAAGTTCTGGCAAGAGTGCTCTGGTATAAGTCGCTGGGTGAACTGAGGTGAAGTCAGAGCATCCTGCAGTAGCTGCACTACTCAAGCAGTGGTTGAAGCTTCACATCGACCAGAATGGTGTCCTGTGTCGCCAAACATCACGCTGAGAGCAGCTACTGGTCCCTAAAGCCTATCGTCCCCTGGTTTTTAAAGAACTCCACCAAGACATGGGCCATGTAGGGCTGGAAAGAACGCTCGACCTGATTCGAGACAGGTTCTACTGGCCGCAGATGGCGAAAGAGGTTGAACACTTTGTTACAGAAGAATGTGAGTGTCTTAAGAAGAAGAAACCGAGTAAGCAGACCCGTGCACCTCTGTCCCCGATCCAGTCCACTTACCCATTCCAGCTGGTGTCCATAGACTTCCTGCACCTGGAAAAGTGTAAGCAGGGCTACGAGTATATACTTGTTGTCATGGATCATTTCAAGAGGTTTGCCCAAGCCTATGCAACGAAGAACAAAGCAGCTAAAACAGTCGCTGACAAGCTCTTCAATGACTTTTGTCGGATTAGGTAAACTGCCCCTGCGTGAGGTAATTGGCGATTTTCAGAAGAGCAGGTTGATCATTGTAATTCGCAGCGGTAGGCCTGTAAGTGATATGAGCAAACATATTGGCAGCTTGGGGAGTACCCCTCCATAAGAAAAATGATTTTAATCTTTTATACATGATTGCATTTGTGCTTATTAAAAGAGCTGTGGCTCTGGGTCAAGTGAAGGTCAGAAACGCTCGGCCGGCGTTATGATCGGCCAATACATGGTGAGGACGACGGAGCCTGTGAGAGGAAATTGCAACACACCTGCTTACATGTCATAGTTTTAAGTTTTAAGTTTTATCATTCTTTATTACTTATATTCTCTTAGAGTTAAGGTTAAGTTTTAAGTTTTATCATTTTTATTACTTATATTCTTTTGGAGTGAAGTTTTAAGTTCTAAGAGTTAAGCGGTCTCATTTATACTCTCCGTAGCTTCTTTCGAGTGTGACATTTAGCCTAGAACTTACACATACAGTTCAGCCGCGTAGGCGAGGGCCTCCTGTCTCGGGATGACTGCAGGTGCGAGGTGAGCCGAGGTGCAGAAGAGGTCAATGACACGCATACCGCACTCGCACACACACACACACACTCACACACACCCTCACACACACACACATGAGTAGACTTAGTTTTGTAAGTAAGAAGTTGAGATGAGTTGTTGCTGTATTTGCAAAATTGTGCTGAGAATGTCAGTTTGTTCCAGGAAGACATCAGATGTCCCAGAGATAAGAAGCGAGCTTGTGGGGACAACACCTGGATGGAGACGAGACATACTGTTTTTTCTAAATTGTGTCAAAAGTTAACTGAACGTTTGTGGTTTTGGGGTGACGTATGATTCTGTTGTATCTGCCTAACAACAGGGGAGGAGATGTACTGTTTCATTCCTATAAAGCCTTTGTCTTTTTCTTTGTCAGACAGTTCAATGCTGAAATTTGGTCAGTGTTGAACTCCGTGCATGTAATCAATAAATCTTCGCTTTGATCATACCTCGTGGACCAGAGTTGTTTTTGCTTGAGAGCCCTCCGTACTCCTTTTCTCCAATTTTTGAATCCTAACATTTTGCACTCAAGTTCGGCTTCCCGACCAGCTACACCACGACGTGGGCAAGGAGTTTGAAAACAAACTCATGGCAAGATTGAAAGAACTCTCTGGTATCCAGGGCTCCCACAAGACACCCTACCACCCGCAGGGCAATGGACAGGTGGAGAGATTCAACCGCACCCTGCTGTCCATGTTGCGGACCCTGGAGGACAAGGAGAAGAATGATTGGAAAGAGTCGCTAGCTAAAGTCGTCCACACATACAACTGTACGAAGAATGAGGCAACAGGCTACGCCCCATATTACCTCATCTTCGGAAGTTCCCCACACCTGCCCATCGACTTGCTCTTTGACCCGAAAAGGGATGAAGCTCATGTGGACTATGATGACTATGTTAGCTGCTGGAAAAAGAGAATGCAGGAGGCGTACACAGTGGCTTCTCAAACTGCTACCAAGGAAGCTGCACGAGGCAAAGCATACTACGACAAGAAAGTTAAAGGGAGAGATCTTCAGCCTGGGGATAGAGTGCTCCTCCGAAATCTCACTCCTCGAGGTGGTCCCGCAAAGATCCAGTCCTTTTGGGAGAACCAAGTCTACAAAGTGAGGGAGAGGAAAGCAGATGACAGTCCAGTGTATGTGATCAGCCCTGAAAATGGCCAAGGCAGAGATAAAGTGGTGCACAGAAATCTCCTACTGCCCTGTGACTTCCTGCCACTTGAGAAGCCATCAACACAGACTGTTCAGCCCCAAAAAGACTCTCCGACTGTGACAAGGAAGAAGTTCAGACCTCCGCGTAGACAGCAGCAGCCAGGGAATGGCGACACATCGGATGATGACGACAGTGGCACCTACCAGTGGTACCTCAGGCCGGTTCCAGGGAGATGACAGAGGCAGACTCCGCTTAACCCTTTGGCAGAGTCCTTCCAGCCTCATCTGAGTCTCCACTGTCAAGAAGAGGATTTGCCACTACAGAGCGAAGAGGACTTGCCACTACAGAGCGAAGAGACTGTGCCTGGGCAGATCCAAGGCCCTGACCCTGACATTGACAGGCTGCAACTGGTGGTGAGACTGACTCTGTGAGGCAACGACCTCAAAGACAAAGACAGCAACCAACTGTACTGAGCTATGACACTTTAGGTCAGCCAACTCTGGTTCAAAGAAACTGTACAGTGACTACGGCTCAGGTTATTGACAGTAATGGCTTCTGGAGACCATGGGCTATGGGAGTGTGTTAAAGCTATGGTTGAATAGATGATGCACACAGAAATGTCAGGAGACATTTAATTTTGTGGGGGAGAGTGTGGCACTATGTTAAAGACAGAGACATGAAAATAGTAGCCCCCCATTTTATTTTATACTCAAAGACACTTTCTTTTAGTGAGGCCACTGCAATGTCAGTTTTACTGTTGTATAAGTTCCACCAGCAGAGGGCGCTCAGTCTCGTACGCATCGGTAGCTGACGCTACACTAGAAGAAGTAGTGTCAGTGGTGAAGAGGCAGCGTACGGCCCGCCGAAGAGAATTGATTGTCTTATTTTTCTGTTTTTACAGGTAAGCTGGGTGGTTGATAATATAAAACAGAGGTTATAAAAGTGACAGACAGCAGTGGCGATTAATGATAAATGTCTTGTTTGTGGCGAATGTTAAGCTAGAGAGTAAATTTCCAAGTTGGTCCAGTTGTTAGCCTGTGCTCATCCAGTTGTTAGACTGTACCGAAACTCTGTGAGCTCGGTGCAGGTATTTTTGGGTTAAAGTCACAATATATATGTTTTGCACAATAAGAGAAAATTTGAATTGCTTTATGTTTAGTTCATGAAGAGTGAATGCTATAGAAATATATTAAGAAAAACGTTTATTTGAAAGAGATCTAGTTAATAAATACAGTTAAGAAGACAGGTCCATAAATAGATTAAAACAGTAGTAAAAACAATATAAAACTGTAATCAGAGTTCACTATGTTATTCATGTGTATAGTAAAATGTATTTTTGTGATTTAACCAGTTTATAAAAGTGGTGCATATGAATATGAAACTGTATAAGTTACTTGTATAAAGTAATGTTGTCAACACTAGAAGAAGTAGTGTCAGTGGTGAAGAGGCAGCGTACGGCCCGCGTGCCAAAGAGAACTGATTGTCTTATTTTTCTGTTTTTACAGTTTTCTGTAAAAATAAATATGTTGCACGGGAGATGAATTGGCCCATCATTTCAGCGGTGTAACATTGGCACCACACAAATGGCAGAGAGGGAGGCACCCCTCCACAAAACCCAATCGGAGTCTACCCCACGGGTCGAGTGGCCCACACACCTGAGAGGAGGGCAACTCCTGCCGAGGCATAAGCCTGCCGGATTGCCTCCAGAACTTGGCAGGGTTTGGGAATAGGTCAGACAGGTAGGGGCCAGAAGACAACCCCCTTCCCATCCAGCAACCACCTGCAACATTCACTGTGGACCGACAGCACCAATATCCCCTAGCGAATTCCAAGTCCTCCCCTTTGGCATCTTCCTGGCACCCCGGACCTTCACCAGATGTATGGACACGGACCTAGCTCCGATTAGGCTGCGGGGCCTCAGAGTCTTGAACGGCTGGCTGGTTTGCGTCCCATCAGCAGAAAAGTGCCGCAGCCACGTTGCCCTATTGGTCTCCCATGCTCAGGCTCTGGGACTCCCCCTGAATCCCAAGAAGTGCAGGTTGGAACCATCCCAAGCCACAGCCTTCCTGGGCATGTCCCTTGACTCTGTCAGGGCCTCACTGTCCCTCACAGAGAAACGACGGCAGGTCCTCAGGAATGTGCCTAAACTACTTCGGCTTCCACTCTCAGGTTAGCTCGGGCCTGTGCCTCCGCCTGTTAAATTTTCAATTATTTGATCTTTGGGCTGAAGGAAGAACAACACTCAGTATATAAATGCTCAATCAACAATCTCTTTGTTCCATACAATTCTCATTATTCCATACAACACTTCGACCATAAACGTCTAGATGGGAGATGTGGACAGGAGGGTGTCCGCCAGATCTCAAAGTGTCTGACCGTTTCTCACATTCTTATAGCTTTGGCCCATAGTCATAAAACCTAGACATCCACATTCTTTCTCTCTCTCAGTGAGCCTAAGTTATGAGCTTGGCTTCCTGTGCAGTATGTTCTGTTCTTTCTAATCAGACAAATAAGGCCATGATTCTCTGCAAACAGTATTTTCTTATGAATCAGCAGTATAATGCATCATTCATTTTCTTATGAATCAGTAGTATAATGCATCATAAACAATGTAATTCATTTACAATAAATCAGCAGTCTAATGTAATACAAATGAGTCTAATAAATCTAGTAGTTGTCACCTTCTTCTAAGTCAGGAGTATAATGCAACCTAAAACTACATAATGATTTCACAATATTTAATTAGAGGTATGACTTAAGATATATGCCGCATAAGATCGTAAAATAATCTCACAATTCCCCCTTTGATCTCTTTTTAAAGTGATCACTTACACCTTATAATCCAGTTTTGCGAGGTCCATTTGTTCTTGCCCCTGAGGCCCTCTGTCCCCCTTTAACGGGTGGACCATACGTGGGATGACTGCTGTGTTTGGGCAACAGTAGTTACAGATGACACTCCCATCACTCTCCAGTTCTCCCCACCCTCATCATGGTGCTACCTTAAGCCTTCAAACGTACTCAGACTAGATCCTCTGTCTGAGGAGCCTTTGGCCTTTATTTTATTTTTGCAGCTACCAGTGTCTTCCAGTCGGGTGATTCTCTGCTCCTCTTCTTTCTTCGACCTCAGGGGTTAGACCACCCTTCAGTCCGTTGCACAGATCAGGGGATTTATTCTGCCCCTATTTTAAAAGATCTGTGTGTTCTGGGGTCACAGCCGTGTTCTCCTTTTTTACCATGAGTCTCTCAAACCTCCTTGCTCTGGTGTTTCTGGATTTCCGTCTACCCCTTTGTGGTTATTGCTGTGATTCTGGGATCCTCTCGAGGTGACTAGCAGGAGCCAAAACAGCATGACTCCTGACCCCAATTGCTGTCTTGGCAGTCGCCGTGTCTGTCTCTACTGCGAAGGATCCTCGTATCTCCGTGACCTCGTCTGCTCTCTGCTCCTTTCTCTGTACGAGACAAAAAACCAAAACACCTCTCTGTTGGAGTCAAATTGTTGAATGTTGTCATTGTGTTTCTTAAATTTGTAAAGTCTTGGTTCAAGCAGTAGGATCAAAGACATTCCTTTGTCTCTGACTACCTCTCCAGCCACTCTGGTGCTGGGGGAGGTTTTATTGTAGGTACATCCTATCCGAAAGATCTGTTTCTTGTGTTGTAAGTGTTACGGGTCCCAAGGATGAAGACCACGATGACAAATATGTTACCTGTAAAAGCAGGTGAAGAGCGGAGTAAGGAAAACACAACACGTCTCTGCTTTCCTCCAGAATGTGTCTGAGTCTGATTTATTTCACACAAATAAATGCTATATAAACACTAAACATGAGCTTTCAATATACTATTCAGCTGGTTCCTCATTCACATCAATTACATTTACTTATTTCACAACCTCAGTGAAATATACTCTCTTTGACTGGTTCAGTTTCTCAAATTCACACTTCTTTCCATAACAGTTACATTCCTTTATCATATCAATAAACACATCACATTGTCTTCTGCAGTGTCTTACTGGCTAAACAGTTATATTCAATAACAGCATCGGTAAATACATCACATTTGTTCCCTTCAGTAATTTACTGGCAAAATCAGTATTTAGTGCATCACGAAACCCAGCTTGTTTAATTGACCTGTGAATGCCTATGTTAGCTACACAGAGTGCTTGTGTTACACTAGCTAATCTACTCAGTCACTTTAACATAACTATTAACATTCACATCTCACAGAACTGATTTGACTGGAATATTACAACACGTTTGCACAGAGCATAGGAGCGCACTGACTCTGCTTCACGAGTGCTCCACCTAACGAGCGGGCTCGCGATGCGGCCGCACAGGACATTCCTCTGGTTTCTCCCGTGTTTACATATAAATAACTCAGGCGGACCGCCTTAAACTCTCTCATTCACATTAACGTGGGTAACCATGGTAACAATAAACAACATTTTCGGTGCGAGCACCATTTACTGGCCTGTAAAAGCAGGTGAAGAGCGGAGTAAGGAAGACACGATGCGTCTCTGCTTTCCCCCAAAACGTGTCTGAGGAAGCAGCGGAAGGTGGGCTCCACTTACTGCACCCCGAACTCTGGAGCAACCACCAAAGTTCCGCCCTCACTGCTTTCTAACATAAAGTGAATTCCTGTTACATGGATTTTCTATCCTTTTAAAGAAACTGAAAATAAATACATATAGTAATGAAAAATGTTCCGTTGCATGAGTGTTTTACACAAAATAATGTTAATGTGGTCATTCCCTCACATTCACATTGTGGTCATTCCTGCTTTTATGACTTTTGGTGAGCAGGAGATCACACACACACACACACACACATTCTCGCACGCGTGCTTACACCTGCGCACGCACACACAGTGCCTTGTCTTCTGTAACTGGGGGGAGGGGGGGGGGGGGGGTACGGTGGGAGGTGCTTGTGTTGTGTTGTGTATTGTAACAGTTTTTCAATAAAAGGCTATGAGGAGGGCTGCTCTTTGAAGGAGTTGGGCTAGAGACAGGTGAGGAGCGTTAAGTTCCACAGCCTAGTTCCGACTAGCCTTCCCTCACTAGCGAGTAAAAGATTGGTTGAAGATGTTCTGTCTTGTCTTCGTCCTTCACGAGAATAAGTTCCTAAACTAGCGGGGCCTGTGGAAGCACAGACTCAACACTCTCTTCCTAGCCTTGATAATCTAATGTTATCATCCATTGTTCTTCTAGTGATTCAAAGTTGGTTTAGAATATCATGCTCAGAACCCTCTGACCCAGAGACTTTTTCTAATCATAATCTATGTGTGTAAGCATGTTTGCAGGTACCCCTGTGCACTCTAAGTCATTTCCTACAATATATCAGTCCGGACAGTCACACAGAACGAAGCTTATGACCTTCACAGGACTGAGTGCCAACTCTCATGAACACATTCGCAATGTGTGTATGAAAATGATTATAACCGCTTATTTTAGTAAAAGAAATCAAAAACAAATTAACCATTTTCAATTCAAACATTTCCCCCCCTTTTCACAAAAAGCATGTCTTTCATTCAGCCTGCCGTCCCACAGTTTCCCCTCCAGTGTGAGTATCACACTGGAGGAGGTGTTATTCCCTAACACCCTGTGTTAGGGAATAAAATCAATTTAATTATCATGTTAGATCTGTTGAACTCCTGGCTCAGAGCCTGCATCCACAGAACTACCTAGAAACAAAACCTGTGTGTCAACATGAACTTCACATTTCCAACTCAGTTTTCCCCCACTGTTTTTCCCTCACTGACCACAGCTGGGGAATTTATATCTTGATTCAGCCATGAATCCAGCTCACCTGATTCATCAGTGAGCCCAGCCATCACTGGCATCTGATAGTGTGGCACTGCATATTCTTCCCTTAGTGTCACTGTTCTCAATCTGTTAATTAGAGTCCTTAAACATGAAGTCCACAAGTCAATACAGCTGTGAATGTGGCATTCATTCCTGTTTATTGCATTCCCTGGTCAGATTAGCCAATCTCTGCACACTAGAATAAACATAATCAACATGGTCAACCTTTTATTGGGTGTTAGAAGAATATATATGGCACCTTTTTGGGGGAGGAGGGGGGGGGGGGGTGGGGGGTGGGGTGGGGTGGGGGGTGAGGGGTCAGAGGTCAGGGGAGGGGTGGGGGTTTTTGCCTGGGGGGATTGCCCCCCACACCCCCTTTGCCGAGCTTAAAAACTGACATCTTGTGCACGTACGAGCACGCGCGCATGCACTCTCATGTACGCGCTTTCACTCTTCCGAAAAGGGGCACTTCCTGCGGTCCCACTGCGCATGCTCTGTCTCCTCCTACTGGGCGTGTTCTAAAGAAAAATAGCTATATATTGGAGCAAAAAAGGGTTAGGGTTTTAAACTGTTTTCATGGGATACCCTCCGCACTTTCAGCAAGAATTTCCACCTCCAACTATGGCCTTCACATCAGACATCAGAGCTGCCTCTGACCCTCTAGGTATGTCTGCAGATATCCGATCTTCAGCACTCCATCAAGAGTCTACAGAGACTGATTTTAATTTTGCGTTTAGAGGTGTGTGCGGGTATGTTTATTCAATTAAATATAGTGATGGAAAAGTGACCCTGTGTGTAGATTCTGGTGAGGGGGAGAATTGGGGAGTAAGTGGGACACACTCTATGTCTATCAAAAACTGGAAACTGTTTCGCTCAGTCGTCTGTCCAGACCTGGATCAGCCGGGGTTCCCGGAGATGCTTTATGTTTCACAATGGGTCAGTCCAACAGGTCCTGAGCTCTACCGTGTAGAAGCGGACCGTTTCAATCGTCCTGGCGACGACTTCATTTTTCTTAGTGTGTGTGAAGACAGGGAGGGTGTAATTGCGGACCGGGGCCTTGAAAACTGGAGGTTGAACCCATACCCCCTCACCCTTGAAGAACGTTTATCATGGTTTAAGGATTTGTTTTTTATTCAGTGGTCAGACTGGAGAGCACTGCAGCGGGTGTTTAATGAGGTCGATAAGACTATCAAGAGAGACAAGGTCAACTCTTCTTATGAGAATATTAGGAAGCGTCTTGTATACGATCAGCTCGCACATGGCCCGAAGATTGGTTTACCTTCTGCCATGTTCAGGCCAAAAATCATCAAAAACTCTGAGGACTGAAAAAAAGAAAAAACAAAAAAACAAATGGTAGGTTGTCTATGTGTGAGAGCCAATGGCATTATACCCGATATTTTTAAAAATGCAATGTATGGATTTCTTTTACAGACAACATCTGCCGTATTGTGGACCGCTCAGAGTCTCCCCCTCCAGCACTGCTAATTCAGACCCCTCCGACTCCTCCCCCCTCTCCAGGATGCTCACAGGACTTTGCAGGATCACACCCGTCTGAGGAAACGGAAATCAACATTAAACTCGCAACCTTCCACCTGCTGTCGATGGCAGTGAATGAGTATGTGCAGGAGATATGTTATGGATGTCAATCCGGTCACCCCAGCCAGCTACAGCACAGCTGCTTGTTTGAATTGCCTGTGTTTTTCTTCGAGACCTACTATGATGAGGTGATGGAAAAGCTCCGGACACCCCGATTCATCCCAGCCATCCGTCTGTTTGTATCCTCATATACCGTCTGCGAGACTAAAGAAAAAATCATCAGCACTGCAGAGCGTCTTCTGTGTGAACTGAGACCAGTGCCGCACATTGTATGCACCATTGATGAGAATGTTAGATACCTGCTAGACACCAATCATCAAACCCGCGGTGTTAAATCAGCGCTGCTCCACATGATTGGAAACTACTGGTCTGGGAGACACAAGATTTAATGTACATTTGTTATAAAAAAAAAACCTTACTGTGCACTACACAGAAAATTAAATAAAAACGTATGTTAACACTTTTTTCTGGTCATTTGTATTTGTGTTTTGGTCAAAGTGATTATGGAAAACACGCTGAGAAAAATATATCATAACCCCGCACACCCAGGGGGTTTAGGAAGTGTAAAGAAGCTCCATATTGCAGTCAGTGAGGCAACAGGGTTAAAGCCATCATTACCTGATGTGGAGCGTTTTTTAAAAGGAGATGACACATATACTCTTCATAAACCTGCAAGGATACATTTCCCCAGAAATAGAGTTTTGGTTAACGGGATTGACAAACAGTTTCAAGCTGATTTGGTTGACATGCGTGAATATTCTGCTGATAATGATAATGTTAGGTACTTATTGACATGCATAGATGTGTTTTCTAAGTATGCATGGGTTAGGTGCCTTGAAACCAAGACAGGACAGGCTGTTGCTGAAGCTTTTGGTGATATTCTGAGAGAGGGACGTGTGCCTGAAAAACTCCAAACAGATTTAGGGAAGGAATTTTATAATAAACATTTTAAAAAACTAATGGAGCAGTATAACATCACACATTTTTCAACCTTTAGTGAAATGAAATCATGTGTGGTAGAGCGTTTTAACCGCACCTTAAAGGGGAAAATGTGGAAATACTTAACATCAGTTAACTCGCAAAGATATGTTAATGTGATCCAAGATCTTGTGCATGCCTATAACATGTCTTATCACAGTTCTATCAAAATGACCCCCGCCGAGGTGTGTAAAGATAATGAGAAAACAGTCTTTAACACCCTGTACAAAATGAAACCCCAAAAACCGGTGGCTTTTAAATTTAATGTGGGCGATACAGTGAGAATATCTAAACTACGCGGCATATTCCGAAAGGGTTACCATCAGACCTACACAGACGAGTTCTTTACCATAAAGGAGCGTTTAGGAAGAGACCCTCCCGTATACAAAATAGAGGATCTCGCAGGAGCTGCAGTGAAAGGTGTATTTTACGAACCTGAGATACAGCAGGTGACTATTGACAAAAACAAAAGTTTTAAAATAGAGAAAATACTTGACAGAAAAAAAGAGGGCCGGAAAAAGTTAGCGCTGGTCAAATGGCTCGGCTGGCCTTCTCAATTTAATTCATGGATCCCTGAAAAAGACATCATTGATGTGTGATTAACAGAGACACCACACTTCTGCATACTTTCATTCTGCATCAGTCAAAGACTGAGGAAGGAGGAAAATGGATAAAACAAACAACAACAACGCAGGTTTTTATGTGAGCCTCTTCTCGAATGCTTCAGCACATGTTTATCCAGGCAATAAGATATCTAATTTTAGAACAAAGCTAGCAAAACCTATTGTTTTAAATGAACCATATGAGGTCGGTGTTATAGAATTTCAATACCCAAGACTATGGTTGTCTTTTCCACAATCAGATTCGCGAGTGGAAATTTATGACCCAGTCAAAGATGGAGCATTGTCCATAACCACGATTGAACTGTCTGTAGGGCATTATACATCTGTGCCGCAGATAATAAAAGAATTAAATTTTAAATGTCAGCAACATCAATCCACTAGCGACATTAAAACACAATACAGTGAAGTTAGTAACTACGTTAGTGTTATGGGCCCTACGGGCACACTTCTTACATTTAAAGGGAGACTGGCAGAAATCTTAGGATTCAAATCAGAAGAACCATTTGTACTTCATCATAAAATCACATATGCACCACATCCTGCAGACATATACGGCGGAAAATATAACATTTTTATTTATGCAGATATCGTTGATTACCAACTTGTGGGTGACGCCCATGCGCGGCTATTAAGAGCAATAAATATAACAGACGATGACCGTCGGGTAGCCATTCTTCAATTTGACAGTCCACACTACACACCAGTCTCGAAATCCTTAATCGACGATATAGAAATTGATTTGAAAGACGACCAAAATCGACACATACCCTTTTTATACGGGAAGGTGTTTGTCAAGCTCCACTTCCGACCCATAAGACACCATTTTTAAAATATAAGGATGTCTGGCTACAAAACAGATGAAACAAAATATGTAAGATATTATTTAAATCAGGCTGGTGGCGAGTTGAATGGTTATATCGGGACTAGCACACAATATGGCGCAGGTCTGGGGGGATTGTTCCGTAGTCTGTTTAGATTTGCTGTACCGTTGTTTAAAAAAGGAGTCAACATCGTTAAACCGCACCTTAAAACAGCAGCATCCGGTATAGTGTCTGATGTCATATCCAACATAACCAAGCCAGCATCTACTAAGCAGGATGGCAACGGATTGTATGTGTATACACCCAAACCTTCTAAGACCCCTCCCACTGCCCGCATGCGTGATACACCGCCGTCTAAAAAGCCTAAAACGACAAAGTCTGCCAGGAAATCCACCAAACGGAGACAACCGCGCGGAGTGAAAAGACCCAGAACCAGTCGCTCAAAAACTACAGCATTTGACATATTCTAAATGGCTCTGTTACACAACCAATCGGGAGAATGTCTAAAAACAGAGCTCGATCTTTTTACCGTCCCATACACACAGACGTCCATAGAGAAAACTACGTTTATTGAAATTCCGCCAGTTTCTGCAATCACAGACGGAGGTCCGATCGAGTTTTACATCTCATCTTCCGGAGAGGATTACCTGGATCTAAATGATTCCTATATCTACACGAGAGTAAGAATCACAAATGCCGATGGCACAAACTTAGCCAGGGACGCAAAAGTGGGACTTGTTAATTATCCGGGTTGCACCTTATTTAGTCAGGTAGATGTAAATTTGGGGGATCGTTTGATTAGCCAATCATCCAACACGTATCCGTACAGAGGCATAATAGAATGTCTTATCAATTATAATAAGGAGACTTTGGATACACAGTTCAGCACCGCTTTATTCTGCAAAGACACTGCCTCGCACATGAATGATACATCTATAGAAGGGGAGAACCAAGGTCTGGTCACCAGAGGTAGTTACACAGCGAATAGCAGTATTGTTGAATTGATTGCTCCGGTACACGCAGACCTGTTTTTTCAAGAAAAATTATTACTTAATGGAATTGATCTGTCGCTGAAATTTGTGCGCTCTAAAGACGAATTTGCTCTCATGACTGGAGGTAACACAGCCTATAAAGTTAAAATTGTATCTGCTAGTTTGTTTGTAAAAAAGGTGAGTATCTCACCAAGTGTCAGGCTAGCACATGGCAAGGCACTGCATCATGCAAATGCAAAATACGCTGTAGACAGGGTTTCTTTAAAGACTTTCTCCATACCTGCTGGGGCAAGAATATCAACTAATGACAATTTATTTATGGGCAGGTTGCCTAAATTTGTCATCATTGCATTCGTGGATAATGAAGCTTATACTGGCTCGTTCACACGCAATCCCTTTAATTTTGAGAACTGTGATATAGAATTCATGTGTTTATACGCTGATGGACAGTCATATCCGGCCAAACCATTCCAGCCAAATTTTCAGAGGAAACACTATACCAGAGAATTCTATCAGCTGATACAAACCACTGGAAGACATTTAAAGGATAGGGGGCTATCGATAACCCGTGAGGACTTTGGTAATGGCTACACATTATTCTGTTTCAATCTGGAAGCTGATGAAGGAAATTCAGGGAATGTATCGCTAGTTAAAACAGGGAATGTGAGGCTGGAAACCCGTTTCAGAAATCCGCTACCCCGAACAATGAACCTGGTGTGTTACTCTGTATTTGATTCAGTCATCGAAATATCTAATATGAGACAAGTGTTGCTGGACTACTACTAAAGATTCAAGATGAATACAATAGAACTAACCAGCATTGTTAAAAGGATTAGTAACAGGACTCATCTTCTAGGAGTCTTAGCATGTGACCAGCTGCCGAAAAAGTCCATTAGATATCCGTGCATGGGCATTGTGAATACAGATCCATCAGACTTACCTGGGAAGCACTGGTTGGCGTTCTATATCACAAAAGACAAGCAAGGGTACTTTTTTGACAGCTTCGGCAACTCACCTGATAAGTTTTCACCCGAGATAAAACTTTTTCTTTTAAAAAACACCGTTCGGATATTGTATTCTGGGAGACAGGTTCAGAATGACTTTTCGGTAACCTGTGGACAACACTGTGTGTTTTTTCTATATCATGTACAAAAAGGTGTGTCTTATTCAAGACTAATTAATATGTACAGTGATAACCTTGTTTGTAACGATGCAATGGTATGTCATTTTGTTAACAAAATAAGACCTGTTTCTGTATGTTTTCAAAATAACTTTGACTGTGTGCAGTGTGGATACTGATTCAAGTAACAAACAATAAAAGATAACAGAAGAGAATATCGTTTCGTCTGATATTTATTTTCACCTAATTGTTAAAAAACATTATTTAGTAATACAATCTTTAAACATCAGAATAGAGTTTAAAAAAAAAAGTAGTAAAAGAAAAACATTATTTAGTAATACAATCTTTAAACATCAGAATAGAGTTTAAAAAAAAGTAGTAAAAGGGTAAACTAACATCTGTTTAACAATATACGCATAAGAAAAAAAAAAACACAATTCAAAGTAGTAAATAAAAAGGGAAACTGTCAAACCGTTTAACAATACACGCATAAGTAAAAACACAATTCATAGTAGTAAATAAAAAAGGGAAAACAAATGCATGATATTAAATTTGTTAAAAATCTATCCATCCGCTTCTACTCTGCCTTGATTTTTTATGTGTGGCAAATAAGCTCTGATCACTCAGTGATCGCTTCTTGTCTGCTTTGTGCAAACCATTTGTTTCAACACTAGGGTCTCCAGTGTCACCTTTATATTGGCTAATAGTCCTCCTCACCTCAGTATTAGGAAAAGCAGACAGAGGAACATTTAAGCGGGCAAGTGTTTTTAAAAATGTCGACCACCCTGCAGGCCATGAAACATCTGTTGCTCTACGTGTTGCTGTTGCACTTTTGATCAAATCATAGAGATGCGAACCTCTGATTATTCGGTTGTCAATAATAATTTCACCCCTATCATTCCAAGAAACTCCCGACGCACGCGTGAGCGCTGTTAAAATAAGCTCTGCATTTTTTCTGCTCCTTTTTGTCATATAGGACAAAATCTCACCCGCAAACATGTCTTTTTCTCTGTCGCCGCCAACACTGCTTTGGTGGTCAGATGCAACCTGACCGGCTTCAGAAGGCAGAGATAGTGTTATCACATTTTTTTCACTCATGCCTTGTTTCACAAGTGAAAGGTATCTCTGAAGAATGGCAGAATACTTTTTAGCCTTCTCATACACATCCAAATCTGGCAGCTGCAGCACTTCAACCATAGCTTTGTCTAGCTCGTTTTGCGCTACATGCCTGACGGAGCCTGTATGTTGTTGCTGCTGTTGGTTCAACACGTCCAACTGATGCTGCGGGACCAAAAACATTTTCTGTGTGTGTTCCATTTTCACCTATTTGCTATAAGACTGGTGATGAAGGGTATAGCAGCCCCTAATAACGGTAGCAAAAATCCTCCAGATTGGTTGATGGATCTTCTCTTTTTCAAAATTTTGACCTTTTTGTCTGCAACCAGTCTGATTACTTTTTTTTTCTTTTTTAGCTGTCTGTACTGTTGATCAGTCAGCGGGATAACACCTTTCAAAACATTGAGCGATATTTCACACAGAGCGTTAATAAAATCCATGCTTGCATTACAAATAATATTCCTCCGTACACTGGGTGGGGATTTATACAACAACTCCAACAGTGCAATGTTTCTCTGCATCCGTGAATACGACATCCTTTTTTTTTACCGCTTTAGCCGTTTTTTGGGGATATAAACAACTTGACGATCCGACAATAAATTGGTTCTGAGTCTTAAATAATCAGGCGTCTTAGATTTATAGTCGATTAGAAGATACCCATATGGGACGGATGTGGCATCATTAAAAGCTTCTAAGAAGTATTTTGTATTACCCGGAAACATCTGTCTACCTAAAACTGAAATTTGATATTTATCTCTAGGGTTGTTAAACAGAATTAAATAATTAGTGTTCAACGAAATTGTTCTACTGGATTTTCCTTGCATAAACAAATTCTGAACTAAATACATGCAGCTCAAGTTCCTATGATGAACGTATTGTGTGAACACATTTTGAACTTCTATGCTGTTAGACGCAGTATTCATCACATCGTCAATAATGAGCAAGTTGTTCTTATCCGGAGGTAAAAGGACATCGTCACTCAGAGACTCCGGTATACCATTCACAAAGGTGATTTTTCTTATCTGAAGAAGTTGGTTGTATAAAGGCTGCCAGCAGGAGTAGATGTAAACAATATTGTCAATTTTGGTTGAAATAATAGTAGATGCTTTTTCAATGATGCTTTTGACAAAGAAAGTCTTTCCACAATTACTCGGTCCGCTAATAACTAAACTAAAAGGGTGCTGTAGCCTCCCATCAAAGGGGTGATCCTGATCAGTATCCATAAGGGAGTGTTGTATAGTCAGACAACACCCTTCTCTTGTTATAGACCACCTGAACCTTTTTTACAACTGTTTCATTCCTGAGATGAAACCTCTTCTTATTGCGTTTGATGGTGCCAGACTCTGCAACTAAATGCGCATCCCTGTCGGACACAAACGCCTTGACTAAGCCTTTCAATGATTCATGGGTAACAACTTTAGAATTAACATCATTTAGTGTTACACCTTTACACTTAACCTGAGTCTTGCCCTGTTTTGTGTAATAAGCATAGCATTTTGGACCTCCAGAGACAAACTCAGTAATGTGATCATCCTCTCCAGATCCGCCATCATTGAGCTCATCAGTCAGCTCACCGAGGTATGGTCCTAAAGGGGGTACCCACTCCCCGGGATGAGAGGTGAAGATAACTGAATCTGTGTCACAGTAAAGAATGCGTTCCTGCAGCTTGTCTAACAAGTCATACAGAGTGAGCCTCGCATAGGCCGTAGTCATAGCACCGACAAAGACATTCACATCCTTCACCCGCGACCCTCTACCATCAGCATGACACCACTGAACCATTGCAACATCATCAGAGATGAAACAAAACTGTCGTACGTCATAATGGTCACTGAACATCAGCTGTGTGAATCTGGCAGGGTCTGTAATTAGCTCGCAAGAGGGCATATTTGTTCGCATGCAGAATCGCCCCCACAGAGAGTTCAGAAGCAATTTATTGCAACTTCTGATTGCTTTGTTTACACAAATCTTAGCAGGGTCTAGTCTGATGCCTTCTCTCTCATAATAGTCTTGAACAAACTTCTGCTGCTCCTCAGCAGTTTTGACATTTTTCGGGTATCCAGATGCCTGCTGCTTGAATTTCAAAAATGTTTTGACATACGGTTTAAACAGTATGTCAGTCTTATTAGGGAAGTGCCAAACTTCAGTGATGCACACAATCTGATACCCTTTTTCAATAGCCTTTTCGAGCTCGAAGGAAACCCAAGTACCTGACAGCTGTCTCTCACTCTCAGCATGCACACAATCACTGTGTTGGCGCTGCTCTTCAGCACATGTTCTACAGAGAGGAAACATCAGCTTATTGTGGCACTTGTAGGGCAGAACAGGATGAAATAGACCCCTTGGAGGAAGCACTGTGCACTTAACAAACCCGAAATAATTTTCGACTCTGTCAAAATCATTGTATATGATCTGAGGGTGCCCTACTGGATAATCTTTTGTGCACTGAACAGTGGGGTAAAGACTTGTAAAATCATAGTATCTGATCTTTTCAGCTCCACCATCATCGACCTTGTGGTACAGTTTCATCGCATTAGTCCTACCCCCAAACAATGCATCTCTTGGGTCCAGAGGCTCAGGCTTTTTGTATTTGCACATAAAGTCCTTGACTGCCTGATCAGTCGACTTTAATGATGACCAATCACACCCCCACATGACCACAACATTAAGACCGTAATGCATTCTTAGAGCATTCACCTTCTCACAACTTGCATGATACAACTCGCCATATGACAGTTTGGCTGCTGGGTTAACATCACTCTCTGGGTAACAGCGGAGACAGCCGTGATAGAAGCACCCAAAGAATTCATATGCAGTTTTGCTGGAAGCATCAAATCCATCCAAAAAATAAGGCCCAACTTTTTGTTCGCCGCCTCTAAGAGCATGCTTGATAACAATGTTTTGTCTGCAAGCTTCATATTGAAGCCATTCAAGAGACACGTCTGAAAATGTCTTATTCTGATCAACATAGGCACCATGATGAGTCAATGCCAGGGTGTCTTTTGGAAGAAACAAGGTTTTGAAAATCCCCATGCAGTATGATGCCAGTGTGGCGTGTGAAAATGGATCAATCTGCGTGCACTCCATCAAGGTCTCGCGGTATATTTTACAAGCCATTCTCAACACTTCGACATCATTAATACAGTACTTTCGCATTTCAACCTGCAAGTCAAATGGTTTCTCGCAGACAGAGTTGTACCATGTCATAAATTTCTCCTTTTCACATTCAGACATTTTTTCATACCCGTAAAAAGACGGGGCAGGATAAGGACCTACATAGAATTCGTTTGCCCTTGTGTTAAATGTGTGTGGGAAGAAGCCTTTTTCAAGGTCCTCGAATCCTAAGGCAGAAGGTGTTTTGGACAAACGCATGGGCAGAAAGCTAAATGAGTCAATCCATCTCTGATCATAGGATTTGTCATACATTAGAACGACTCGACTCCCTCTCATTGTTACACCCGGAGCAATACCTTGCTTAACGAGGTATTCTAGGAGAATATAACTGTCAAAACCAGAAGAGTTGTGAGCTATAAATGTATATCCGCGGAATTTAGGCCTTCTGTAGTGCTCAACGAATGCAGCCACACAATTTAATGTGTTGAAACAGAATTTTTTCCCATGCATATCCATTGCACACACAAAAATGGCCTCATGCTTTCCGTCATGATATCGGGTCTCAAAATCATATATTATGTATTTTTCATCAGGTTTTTTCATTTCAGTAGGCTGAATAAAACACTCGTGATTCATGCTGCTGGCTACCATGCGTTCTCCACAGAGTGTACATGCACTTGGGACGCATTTGTGTTCTGATTTGTCTGACTTCCTGTATACTGTACCGCATGTTTCACAGTATTTCATATGATCACACGGTATTAGTTTATGCACCGGTTCTACTAGTTTGTGCTGTTGGTAGCAATGCTGTGACTTGCAGATACGTTTACAGTCTGCACATTTCACAGTCTGTGACGGGTAGTTTTGACACAGTGTAAAACATACATTGCATCTGAATTTACATGCGTGGCGCAGTGGAGTTTGGTATGTGCTATAACAATAATTACAAAAATAGCTAGCCCCAAAAAACCCTGTTGTGCTTTCAATGACATAATAATGACCGTCGTGTAAATACATATATATGGTTTGAGGGTGCGGTGTGTCATGTGTTTTGAAACACTGTAGCTGTTTTCGCCCTGCAGTATGGTGGAATATAACGATTTTAACATTTAGCTGTTTTTCAAAACTGCTGACATTGGCGAAAGAAACCTGTTGCCTGGGGTCGAGCCCTGCATCAATGTGTGTCTGCTTTGCACAGAGTAGTTTCTCATCCTCAGACACCTCAGCGTTGAGAGCATGTGCCAAGCACAGACAAAAACACAGGTTGTTATTGCTATTTTGAGGATTATACAAATGTCTCCCTTTTTTTAGCAAGATGTCATCATAAGTCACTTTCCCTAATCTCAAACGAACACCGCCGCTCCTGTTATGAGCAACTGTGGCGATAAATTCAAGTTCGTCTGATGCTATAGACTCGTCATTGCTTTGAAGCACCTGCATGATTTCCTCAAGGAATAAATCTGTATTATAATCATCATCCGATTGTAACACACACTGCACATCACTGGCTAGGGATGGTCCTCGTAACACAACATTCAACATGCTGCCTGATGGGGCATCTTGTAGGGCATGGTCAATTAAATTACCTAAACTCTCTCGCACCCTGCCGGGAACCTGTTGCAGATTATCTAAACCGATCTCTCTAAAATCAAGACGCTGACGCAGTTCTCTGGAATTAAAATGAGGCATGTCCCTACTCCTAACCCCATCGCTAGCATCACCACCGCCACCGCCAATCTGCACAGTGCCACTTTCATGCGTATTATCTAATACATCAAGAGCTGCATCAAAATCATCACTAGGAGAAGGCGGATGCTCATGAGTGTCAAAATGGTCAACAGAGGGCACAGCATCAAGACTACCAATTGCATCAGAATGCGCAGTAAGAGGCGATATGAGATCATCAAATGTCAACGTTTCAATTTGACCAACGGAGGGCTGAGCAATAAGACTTTCACATGCATCAGAATGCGCAGTAGGTGACAATGGAAGGTCATCATCAACACTGTCAATTGCTTGATACCAAAGTACAGATTGTGAAAGAAGCTCATCAATGTCAAAATGCCCTGCAGAAGGTGTAGCATCAATATCACCAATTTCATCAAACCATTCTGTAGAGGATTGTGTGTGATTGCATTCACCACCGTCATCACCCGCATTATTAGCACTGGCAACATGAGAACTAGCAGGTAAAGATGTAGTGCAAACAGAAGCAGAAACAGCAGAGTTAGTTCGGGATTCATGTGTCTGACAAAGTGCTTTTAATCTAGTAGTCAGATCGGCACATCTGGTTCTAAAACTGCTAATGTCAAATTGGTCACTATTCCTTAGACTGCTCTCTGAAGGAATATTACCAGACGCAATGCTTCTAATGACAACAGCAGCGGCAGAGACAACAGAGTTAGTTGTGGGTGCAGAGATCCTACAAAGGTCTTTTAATCTGTCTGCCAGCTCAGCACACCTGATTCTAAAACTGCTAATGTCAAATTGATCGCTATTCCTTAGACCGCTCTCTGAAGGACTACCATCAGACTGAGCGCATCCATCACTGTTCTTGAATATTTTATTGGGTGGTTCTGAAGACATTTTTTTTTCTCTTAATTTGCAGTTGCTAAGGTGATTGTTGATTCTGATACCTGTAATAAGAGCTCTGCAATGCTTATGTCAATTTCTTTTACCCTAAAAACAATCCCCTCAATTTCTTGTATTTTGCTCAGGATTAGATCCAGTTTTTGCCTGTCTTGATGAAGAAGGGAATGGAACTGGTCTAATTTTTGCTGATGTTCCTGGAAAAAGGTTTGGAGTCGGTCTAACTTTTGATCTATTTTTTGGTGATGTTCCTGGAAAAAGGTTTGGAGTCGGTCTAATTTTTGCTGTGTTTTTTGGTGATGTTCCTGGAAAAAGGTTTGGAGTCGATCTAACTTTTGATCTGTTTCTTTCTGCTGATTGAGAAATTGTTCAAAGTATTTTTGTTGTTCGAGCTGATGGTGAATAAACACACGATCACCGATGGCAAATGAATTCATACAAGCATTATAGGCTTCAAGTATGTCAGTATCTGAGATTTCTGCATGAGTTATTTCTACACCCGGATTTGTAGCCTGTCTGAGACATGTAGGAATAGTAGGCAGAACCTCATTTGAAGAAGAAGAAGGAGATGTCTCACCGGTGGGGGTACTTGTATGCCCCCTTCCCAACACCGCATTAAAAAGCAGGTTGTGTGTGTCTCCGTCTACCCTTGCGCTGAACTTGTTGATGCCTGCATTTCTTGAGAAAATCGGCTGGTTGGATCCATGATTTGCTGAGTAAGGAGTGGCTGTGTCCCAGTCCTCTGACCAGTGGATATTCGCTAGGTCATCCGAGAAAGGCGGTTGGCTGCTAAACCTGGAGAAAAGGATTAAAATATATATATATATATATATATTATACACCCGAATTATAAATTGATAGTTATTTTAAATTATGTGTATTGTTAGGCTTTTTATATTTACCAGATGTTCTCGTACTCTGACGTATGGGAATTATCAAGAGGCCTCTCCTGGTTTTGGGCTGGAGGCAGTGTATCGGGGGAGTTAATCCAAACACCACCTACAATCAAACTTTTGGTTTACAAAAAGAAAAAAAACGCTTTTTTTGAATAATAATAATAATAATAATAATAATAATAATAATAATAGTAATAATACTATGGGAAAACTAAGCGTGCAAACAAACAAACAAAAATGCAATGCTTACTGCGGTCCATGTGTGATGTCTTTTGCAGCGATTTGTTGGTTTGCAAAAGAGTCCGTTGCTGGTGTTGAAAGTAAGAGAAATTCCCGCTAGGCTACCCCGGGTTTTTAAAAAGTCAGTTTTTGGGGCGGGGATGCGCAAGAAAAAAAAAAAAAAAACGTAAGCAGAACCCAGCCAATAAAGTTGCAGTGTAGAACAGATGGGATGAAACTATGTTAAAAAGTTTCTCCTGTGCCAGATAGCTTGAATTGCGAATTAACTAATTTAAAAAAAGAAAAGAAAAAAGATAACTACCAACTGATAAACCAAAATACACAGAGCATAATAACCACTAATTAAATAATGCATTGCGCATTTGTGTTTTAAAGAATGTCTGGAAAGCCTTCCCGTATTTTTGTTTTAATTATTTTAAAGACATGCATATGTTTAATGCGGTTTTGTTCCCACCTCCAATAAACATCGCACAGAGCAGAAGGGAGCAAAATGAAGAGAGACCGTACCGAATTAAAAAAATATATATATATTTAATGAAAGGGATAAAAGTTTGGTGTCTCTCCACACCCTTATTCGTTATTTCTTGAGATAAACGGCGTTTTAAAGTCTGAAACAGCCAACTAACTAACTACTAACTGTAGAAAATCTGTGCAGAGTTCAGCCAATAAAGTTGCAGTGTAGAACAGATGGGATGAAACTATGTTAAAAAGTTTCTCCTGTGTCAGATAGCATGAATTGTGAAGTAACTCATTTAAAAAAAGAAAGAAAAAAAGTAAGTCTTTCCCCCGGTTTTAGAATGAAAGAAAAAGATAACTACCATGTGATAAACCACAATACACAGAGCATAATAACCACTAATTAAATAATGCGTTGCACATCTGTGTTTAAAGAATATCTGGGAAAGCCCTCACCTATTTTTGTTTTAAATATTTTAAAGACATGCATATGTTTAATGCGGTTTTGTTCCACATCCAATAAACATCGCACAGAGCAGACGGGAGCAAAATGAAGAGAGGCCGTGCCAAATTTAAAGAAAAAAAACCTTTCAAAAAGAAAATTATTTAATGAAAGGGATAAAAGTTTGGTGTCTCTCCACATCCTTATTCGCTATTTCTTGAGATAAACGGCGTCTTAAAGTCTGAAACAGCCAACAATGAGTTGATAGAAACAATGCAAGGTTGGGGAGTCGCTTAACTAACCGTAGAAAATCTGCTTATAAAGCACACTGCTGTTTCAGCTTGATTTTCTGACAACAAAACTCTTTCTATAGAATAAAAGACAAAGTCATTCCTGTTTGTATAAATTTACCATGAAAAACAAAATGCCTACAGAGGCTGATGAACCTTAATTAAAAAACACCCTGCTAGGAGGAGACAGAGCATGCGCAGTGGGATCGCAGGAAGTGCCCCATTTCGGAAGAGTGAAAGCGCGTACATGAGAGTGCATGCGCGCGTGCTCGTACGTGCACAAGATGCCAGTTTTTAAGCTCGGCAAAGGGGGTGTGGGGGGCAATCCCCCCAGGCAGAAAACCCCCACCCCTCCCCTGACCTCTGACCCCCTCACCCCCCACCCCACCCCACCCCTCACCCCCCCCCCCCCCCTCCTCCCCCAAAAAGGTGCCATATATATTCTTCTGGTGTTATTTCAAAATATTATAGATTCAAAACCTCCATCCCTATGGGGTTTGCTAAATTATGTTTATCTAGAACTCCTATCTATCTCTAAGGTTTGGAGAACTTTATGCTTGTTGTCAAAATTTTAAGAATTTGACCATTAAGTGAAATTTATGGTGTTATCACCCCCATCGGGGCTTACCTTTCCCACTTTTGGTGATATTCATCCCTCGAACATTTGCAATTAGCCTCCTTTTGGCGTGAAAACTGGTGGTGTGGCCAAGTGGGTGCTATCGGAAACAAAAGCTCAGGACACAAGAGTTATCAGTCATGTGCTTCATACAGAATTTACATATATTTTGATTTCATATTGACCCTCTGAGTGTAATGGTACATCTTAATTTGAATTCATCAAAGCTAAATAAAATAGGTTTTCTTTCTTTACTTTGCTCTTGTTTTTCTGCAGTACCACGTCCTATCACATGCCCCTATCGGTTGTATTCTACTTTTTAATGATTGACTATTTTAAGAGAGAACCTAAATCACGTGGACCAGTGTTTGTTATTACATAACTCTATTTTGAACGTGACAAATCTACCATTCCCCTATTATTCATAAATATTGTTTTGGTTTTGGCTCCTCTATAAAATTTAATTGACTTATTACAGTGGTCTGCTATGTTTAATAGTAACATATTCCAATCATGAATGATATCAAAAGTTTTCTCCGCTGTAGCATTTGGCATTCCCAACAATAATGTGATACCGTAATCAAAACACAGCCAACTAAACACAATTTTCTTAATGCAAACATCAGTAACTCAAAACTAGCAACCAAAGGGTTAAGTCTGCAGTTCCACACTCTCATGTGAAGCTACAGTCTCCCCTCTGGTCTCTTTTGTCCTCCTGCTCCTGCAAAAACAAAACAAAACAAAGCATCCACCCTTTTCTTGCCGGCTGGGTGAATTGTTTGTCGACATTTACTAATAGTTGGTGGAGTCTTTGTCTCAGTATCAAGTCAGTCAAAACTTTAGTCCACATTGTCAGTCCATCACTGTCCAGTCTCACACATTCATTCACACACATCCATACCAGGTATTGCTGATAGTGGAGTCTCACGCACACGTGTCTGAGTGTTCCCTCACAGCAATATCACATCATCTCAATGAGAAGACACTTTTTTGGACTGGATTGACTCGCTGAAATCCTTTTAGACTCAGGACTTACCATCTCATGTGATCAGTGTCCCATATCAGTGAATTTCTCCAAAGCCCATTATAATCATGGAGAAGCACACTTTGCAACTGTTTCCAGTAAGAATATTTCATAGCACTTTAAATTTCTATCTTTCAGGCCTGGTAAAAAGAGCTGATTCTTAAATCATGAACTCACAAAATATCACCGCCGGTGGATGTATCACGCCTCTCAGATTTCTTATGCCAGTGCACTGTAACAAAAGCAAAAAACAAACGCAACCGATAAAATAATATTAAAATAACAAATACTAGGGCCAGTTCTAGACATGTCCAAGCATAAAACCATCTTTCTCTCTCTCTTAGAGTAAGAAAACAACCCGAACCTCACTGATAAAATCAACCTAGTGCTAAGCAAAACCCAAAAATCAACCAAAAGAAAATTCACAGGAAGTTTATGCTTCCTCATGGAACAATATTGTATGGGAATGAGAACCTCAGGTGCCATAGCACCTTTTGTTCCTCCTTGAATTAAATCTTGATCACAGAAAATGCGGCTCCAAAATAAAACTTAGACAGTTAGTTCATCATTTTCACTCTGTACCACTGCTCCTCATCAGGGCTGTGTGAAGCACAGTAAACAATTCAGTCGAGGCCTTGAGCAGCCATAAACAGACATCACGCACAGACATTGTTTTCACTACCCGTTGAATTTTAGACCTTGTTCCTTAAATGTACATAAGACATAAAACACATTCTAAGTAATCAAGGGCTTCTTGTAACAGATTCTGTATTTGGATGTTTGTGTGCAGCATTTTGCTGAGCATTTGTTAGCAAAGCATTCTTCATTGCGTCAGCATGTGTGTGTGTCTCACTCTTCATTGCACGAGCGTGTGCATGTATATTTTGCGCTTCATGCTGAGTCAGTGTGTGTGCAGATGTGTGTGTGTTTGTGTGTGTTCATCACTTTCCTGTTCTGATGCCTTGGGTAAACCACGGCCTGAAGCGTGCCCTGGGGTCCTGCCCTCCTCCTTTGTCTGTTTGCGACCATTGCTGCTGCTGCTCACAGTTCTGTCCAATGTGAGTGAAGTTGGCCCCCCCACCTTCTTCAAATCCAACAAAAGTGGTATCAAATGTTTGTGCTACGTTTGTGCTGCAAAAATTTTTGTTTGTGCTGCTATCATTTTAAAGACATTAATAAAAATTTCTAGAAGTCATCAAAGGTCAACCAGCCCACCCACATTAATTCAATCAAACACAATTGGTGTCAATCAATTGTGCTATGTTTGTGCTGGTTTGTGCTACTAAAATTGTCGTTTGTGCTGCTTCTGTTTTAAAGATATTAACGAAAGTGTAAAGGTCAAAAGGTCAACCAGCCCCCCCACATTACCCAAATCCAACAAAATTGATGTCAAATGTTTGTGCTACATTTGTGCTGGTTTGTGCTGCAAAAAATTTCGTTATTGCTGCTGTCATTTTAAAAATATTAATAAAATAATGTCTTGATGTGTGCTTAATCATCCAGGTAAGTAAATCCCAAAAAGTTGATTCTGTTCATCTCAACATTTTCAGTGGGGGAAACGTTTCATCACTCATCCAAGTGACTTCTTCAGTCTCAGCTGACTGCAGGTTTCCCCAGTCTTATAAACAGTACATTTGCATAGTGAAGGAAACTAGTACCACTGAATGAGCAATGTGCTGGGGGGTTAGTTCCAGGATTGTTAGAATGCAAATTCTTATGACCATTGATCAATGACTACTAATCAAAGACCACTGATCAATGAGTACCATTCACAGAGAGTTGGGGAATGGCTACAATCACAGCATTGTAAGATGGCAAAAGATGTACCCTTGGACCCACCTTCTCAATTCAGAGATGGTCAGCATCCTGACAGCCTGATGGATGAAGCTGTCTCTCAGTCTGCAGGTTCTGGCCCAGTACTCTTCAGTATCCTTCCTGATGGCAGCAAACTGAAGAAGCTGTTGAAGGGATGAGTAGAGTCACCTGTAATGGAGAGGACCTTCCAGATGAGGCAGGTGCAGTAGATCTCCTGGGGAGGGAGGCAAGAGAAGTCCCCACAATCTCCGCTGCTCTCACTACCCGTTGTCATTTATTCCTCCAGAACCCAGTGCAGGAATCATACCACACAGTGATGCAGCTGGTGAGGATACTCTCAACGGTGCCTCTGTAGAAGGTGCTCATAATGGGGGTTGAATCTCTTGTGCTTCTCAGTTTGCAGAGGAAGTAGAGTCGCTGTTGGTCTTCTCCATATTCAGGGACAGGTTGTTGTTGCTGTACCACTCTGCCAGATGGTTAACTTCACCCCTGTAGTAGATCTCATCATTGTTGCTGATGTGACCTACCACAGTTGTTTCATCTGCAAACTTGTTGAAAAAGTTGGAGCTGTGTGATGGTGTGCAGTCGTGGGTCAGCAGAGTGAAGAGAAGGGGGCTCAACACACATCCTTGGGGAGCCCCCGTATTCAGTGTTCTTGGGCTGGAGGTGTTGCTGCCGACCTGTACTGTCTGCTGTCTTCCTGTCAAGAAATCTAGCAGCCAGTTACACAGCGAGGTGCTGATCCCCAGCAGATCCAGTTTGTGAATGAGTTGCTGGGGAATGATGGTGCTGAATGCTGAACTGAAGTCTATGAACAGCATTCTAACGTATGAGTCTCTAGTGTTCAGATATGTGAGGGCTGAGTGAGGGGCAATTGAAATTGCATCATCGGCTGAGCGTTTTGACCGGTATGCAAACTCAAATGGATCCAGGTTGGGGGAAAGAGATAATTTGATTTGATGCATGACTAACTGTTCAAAGCACTTCATAATTATGGAGGTGAGTTTGACAGGACAGTAGTCATTAAAGCAGGAGGTAGATGACTTCTTGGGTACAGTAACGATGGTGGAGGCTTTGAGGCATGAGGGTACGACGGCCTGACCCTAGTGATTTGTTAAAGATGTCTGTGAAGACATTTGTGAGTTCCACAGCATAGTCCGTCAGTGCTCGTCCAAGGATGTTATCAGGACCTGGAGCTTTGCGTGTATTGATTTTGGCAAGGAATCTCCACACACTGTCTGGGGATTGTGTCAAAACGGTCTGCAGAGTGGGCTTGTAGTCTGTGATGGTTTGTATTCCTTGCCACTGCCTCTGAGTATCTCTGCTGTCACTGAAGCTTTGCAAAATCCTGCCTTTCGTCTCTGATGCCACGTGACAGGTTTGCCCTTGCTGTTCTTAGGCTCACCTAATTCCCGGCTCTGAAGGCTTGCATTTCTCAACCTTAAGGAGCCTTTAGACCTCACCTGTGAGCCATGGTTTTTGATTGGCCCGGACAGTGATAGTCCTGGTCTCTGTGACATCATCGATGCATTTTGGGATGTAGGCAATGACAATTTCTGTATATTCTTGAAAGTCTGTGGTGTTGTCTTGTGTGGCAGCCTTTTTAGAGATCTCCCAGTCTGTGGTGGAAAAGCAGTCTTGCAGTGCCTCTGAGGACCCTTCTGGCCACACATGTACCCGCTTACGAACTGGTTTGGTGACTTTGACCAGGGGCCTGGGGGAACCCATGGCACACCCACATTTCTGCCTGTAGTACTGACCATTATGCAAAATAGGTGGAATTAAGACACAGTTCCAAAAGCAAACACAGTTGATCAGTGCTGAGAGTGGTCCTGTTGCTGAGGTTGGGGTGATCCTGTAATCTCCTATGAACTACCTCCAACTCTTCCGTGACTGGGATGCAAGTGAAGACAGATGTAACATCTCTCTCTCACTGTACATGTACTGTTTACAAGATTGGGGAAACCTGCACAAACAAAATATTTTGCAGCACAAATTGATTGACACCAATTTTGTTTGATTCCATTAATGTGGGGGGGCTGGTTGACCTTTACATTTTCATTAATATCTTTAAAACAGAAGCAGCACAAACTACAATTTTAGTAGCACAAACCAACACAAACATAGCACAATTGATTGACACCAATTTTGTTTGATTTAATTAATGTGGGGGGGCTGGTTGACCTTTGATGACCTCTAGAAATTTTTATTAATGTCTTTACAATGATAGCAGCACAAACAAAAAATTTTGCAGCACAAACCAGCACAAACGTAGCACAAACGTTTGATACCACTTTTGTTGGATTTGAAGAAGGTGGGGGGGCCAACTTCACTCACATGCTTCTCTTTTGTCGCCGCCCGAGTAATACAACGTCATCTTCTCGTCCATGGCCGGCACTTCGATGAGGACGGTGCCAGTTCCAGTCAGCCGAAGTTCCGATAGGGCCGTTATCGAGACGTTGAGTTTCGAAAGTTCACGGGTGATGATCTCCTTCTGCCCAACATGGTGACCAGTTCTGACGTTCCACACTGCGACGTTGATCGGCGTCTTTGGCGTGAGTCGATGGCCAGTAGTCCATTTCCCACCAGCGCCCTGGGTCCCCAGCACTGGCGCATCGGCTGCCCTGGATGCAGTAGCATTGGTTGATATAGCTGATCGTTGAGATTCCTTTGGTTCTGCTGTGGACCCCCACACTAATCACAACAGCGAAGGTGGGACCAAACTATGACCTCCCCACCCCCACTAGGTGATGGAGCTGATCAAAGGAGCCCAGAGCAATTAATCTGATGTGGTGGCAGAGGCTGTATCAAGACTAATGTAATCTATTAGATAATTTCTATATTGGTTAGATTTAAGATTATTTTTATTTTTCCAGTTCATGAGGACTGTTTTCTTGACTATGTATAGGGCATTTCACTGCCCTATACACTATATGGGCTATATTCTTTTCTGTAGTGACATAATCTAAGCTGCCCAACAAGCACACTGAAGGGGAAGTTGGAATGTTACATTTTAGACACTTTGATATGTCTTCACATATCTCGCGCCAAAACTTCTGAACTGGTGGACAGAACCAAAGAGCGTGGATATAATTGTCCGGTGTTTTGGTTTGACAGTGTGAGCAGTTGTTGGAAGACGTAAAGCCCATCTTGAAAATCTGATGACCTGTATAGTGTACTCTATGTAGTATTTTGTATTGAATTAATTAAAGACTGGAATTTCTAATTAAATGAAAGGTTTTTATGCATATCTGAGAGGTCTAAGTTAACTGATAAATCCGCTTTCCATTTTGCAATAGGAAGTGATATTGATTCATCTGTTTTAGAAATCATTCTGTATATTTTGGAAAGTAATTTGGGGGTTTTAAGAGTAAGAAATTGTACCACAATTGACTAAGTGTGATTTTTATCGTGGTGGAAGCAAAACAGCAAAAGTCAGAAGGAATTCATGACGACATTGATCAAATTTGAAGCGTAGTTTGCTGCTTCTTTTGCTGCTGGCTCTGTGAATTTTGGTTGGAGAGAGACAAAACCTGCGGCTCAGAATCTAGCGCAAAAAGATGTAAACACAGAGCGGACCCGACGCATCAGAATCGGTGAGCTCCGACAGCGTGTCCGTCTACGGGCCGTCGGGTGAGAAAGCCGAGAAAGACAAAGCTGATTCTGATGTGTCAGGTCTGCTCTGTGGTTACGTCTTTGTGTGGAATCCGTGTACCTGGTCTCATTTGCTGTTTGGTGGTTGTTGAAATAGTTTTGTGAGCTTTAATCTGAGAATTTGGCGTTTCTGGCAAAACACAGTTATATTTAAAAGTCAATTCAGGATTTAATGAATCGATATCGCTTTATTCAAGCTACTCACCTCCCTCTTCCAACTGCACTTTCAACTGGACCACGGCCAGTCAGAGAGGTCCCGCCCCTGACTATCTCTGATTGGTTTAGTCCACGATAGGGGCATAATGTGTGTCTGTTGTTGACCACACGGAGAGTTGCAGAGATTTTTTGTTTGTTTGTTTGTTTTTTGGTCGCAAATGCGACCAAATTGGTCGCACTCTAGAGCCCTGTCAGGATTGTTCCAGATAGGTGTACGTTTGCATGGGATTAATGAAGACTCCGTCAATTATAGAAACTCCCACCATGCTGTCAGAGAAGAGCTGATGTTGATGCTTTTAAAGCATTCATGTCGTCGGATGTTTGAGCTGATAAATGGTAGGTCTGAAATCTCAAGATTATTGCAAAGTGCTTGTTCTACATCTAGCCAAGGTTCGTCTGAGAAGGTATGTTTTAGCCATCCTGAGATAAATTGAAGCCTGTTGGCTAAGAAGTAGTGCTGAAAGTTAGTAATCTAATCTTCTTAATGTGTGTATTTAGGCTCTCAGTTTTCCTAAGTTCTTTGTCATGCCATACTGTTTGTCTGACAATGTGTTTCCACCATGTATTCCCATTTGGATTGTTTTAACCGTGTCTTCATCTGGCATGTGGACCAGAATAAAGGTGGGGGTTTTTTGTTTATTTAAATCCATCTCTGAGTCTGTGTTTTGGGTAATTATTTTGCAACCGTGACAAGAAAAACACTATATAAAAAGCCGCCTATTTATCTTCTTTTTTTTTAAATAAAATCTTAGGCTAGAATTAGAATCTTTGTTAGGTTAGAATCCTGCAGTTAGGTCTAGAAAAAGGTCAGGGTTAGGGGTCAGTTGAATAAGGGTTATGGTACGACGCATACCTTAAAGAACATGCTTGACTTGTCTGAGTTGGTGTTGTGAAGACACAACACCGGCCTCTCTCCGATTCTTTGTGTCTTGGTAGAGATCATGCAGAGATGTTTCCATGTTTCACACAATCCTTTTATTACCCACTTCCCTTACAGATGCATCTGGAGATCAGCACACTGCATCCTATGCAGTACTATTCTAAAGGCTGATCTATTCCACACAACAGTTACACTTGTAACCTCTGGTCTCCTCCCCCCTACAGTAAACACACCCCCACAATGGAAAAACACTAGCACTGCCTTTTAAGGTAGTACCCGTTTGCCCTTTGTCTGCCCCTCACCCTCAGTAACCCTTACTTGCTGCCCTGGGGGTGGGGGTTGATTGTCCTCCTGCCCTGCACCCCCAGTTCTTTGTTCCCATTCCAGGTATTCTTACACCCATTAACCACCATATTGTAATATTGCAACTAATCCTAAACTATATTCTCTTTAACTCTGATGTATATTAAGCAATCTATTCTCAACAATCCCCCTTTTTATCTCTCTAATGAGAGATTACATCACACCTCACCTTCATCCTGGGGCAGAACTAGTTTCCTATACCTGACGGACTTTCCTGGTGAGAATGCTTCCTCCACTTCCTGAGAAGTAAGCAGACCTCCTGCTTACTTCAAAGCATTATAGTAAAAACAATGTGACCAGTCTCAGAATCTACTTCTACACTTAATTCTTCCATCCATTAAGAACAAAATTCATAACAGAATTTCTTTCCTGACATTCTGTATCATCCACCCAATTGTACACGTAAAGAAGTTCACATTATGCATCTTCACTTGGCGATTCTCTCACCACCCTTTGTTCATGTCACCACCTTCACTATCTATTCACTCAGTCTTCTTTTTCCAGCATGGGGTGAGTCACAACTTCATAGATGATAGTAAAGTTTTAATAGATTAATTAAAATAATAGTTTATTTTGTATGAGAAAGGTACCTCAGTTAATTGTTCCTTATTTACATATGGTGTTGTTTAAAGTGTTCTAATAATGTTTAAAAGGTCAACTTAAAAGAAGAGTAACAAGAGGTTTGTTGGAGCATATTGTTGCAAGAATCGGATTTCTTTTTCGCACTTGTTGACTTGTAAAAACCTGTATGACATTTTTTATTTCACCATTCATTAATCGCACAGAGAAGGCATCATTTAAATATTTTAAAGTTTTCTTTAAGCAAACAGTATTATTAAAGTTCTTCATGACTGGGCCAAGTGTCCTCTTTTTTGGAAATCAAAATATGCTCATCCTATACACATTCCAATTAAAGATGAGTGCTCTGACCAGTGCTCTGATGTAAAGCTGCTGTGTTAAGCGATGCGGTTGAAAAATTTGGCTAACTTTTGTGCTGGTGCACCTAAGAAAAAAAGTTAGGAGCACCAGGGCAACCGTGGCAAAAAGTTAGTCTGCAGTCCTGCAGAGGAGAAAGAACACAGCTCTGGGGGGGAGCCGGTGCTGATGGTCCGGGAGTCCGAGACATTCTACAGATAGTTTGAAAGAGGAGTAAAAGAAGCCATTTATGTCCACTGTGAGCAACCATCTTTGAACAGAGGCAGTGGTTTACGACACCAACTGTCTGCCATCTATAATAGACCCTGTGCACGAGAAAATGCTAACTTCCTGGTTTGAGACCGGATGTAGGGTTGTACATTTCCGGTAGCTTTACTTTGCAGTCAATCGCTACTGTGCAGATATACTCCAAAATCATGTCCAAAACACGAAAACGGAAAGATCGCGCTATGTTACAAAGAGCAGAAGGTGGGAAAACTCACCACTGTTCTGTCATAAAAAAACTAATGATCAGTTTTGACATTTAAAGAGTTTAGATCGATCAGTTGTTTACATCACTCAACACGAGCAGAACTGCTGTGTTCCCCGTGTGCTTCCACTTCCCTCGTTAACCCTCTGTGTATTTATGTCTGCGTCTCCCTCAGTTCTGTGTCGCGTTCTGCCTCATTCATGGCCGTGTGTTTCTCTGTGTATTACGTTATAGTTTCCCAGTTTGGTTTGTATGGTTTTTGCTCTCCAGCAATAAAGCTGTGAATTTTGAGTTCATTCCTGCCTCCGTGAGTTTGCGATTGGATCCGCTTCCTGCCTACACACAGCCTAATCATGACACTATCTTTTTTTTTTTTTTTTTTTTTTTGCCTGTCCCGTTTGGTTCTTTTGCCATCAGAATTGTTGTCTAAAGGCAAAGAAAGATGCCCAACGGATTTACTTTACCAAATGGACCATCCCAGCCTTGACGTATTGGTCTACTTGATTCACCTTTGCTTTTATTGTTTATTTTATTTTCATTTGCTGGACACGGGACAGACTTGACTGGGGAAAAGAAACGGGAGAAAGAAAGAGGGAAAGAAAAAGAGCGGGGAAGAGGGACGGTGATAAAGGGCAAAAACCAACAAAACAAACAGACAAAAAATACATATCAATCACCTGGATCACCCGTTGAGAAAGAAATAAGAGAAAATAAGCAAAGAAAAAGAGAGCAATATAATAAACAACATCATCACGATGATCTATGTCAGCGGTCCCCAACCTTTTTTGCACCACGGACCGGTTTATGCCTGACAATATTTTCACGGACCGGCCTTTAAGGTGTCGCGGATAAATACAACAAAATAAAACTAGTACCGGTACCGAAAAAAAGAAGATTTACTCATAACACACGTGAAAAGACCCAGGAAAACCGAGTTAACGATGAAAATGATAGCAAAATAACGCTGAAAACCGATAAAAACCCTGAAAACCATACATTTCACACCTGAGCCTCAACTCTCGCGTCCGGTACCAAACGACTCACGGACCGGTACCGGTCCGAGGCCCGGGGGTTGGGGACCGCTGATCTATGTGAATATAACAGTAAATACTAAATATTATAGTGCGCACAGTGTGCTTTGAGGTACGAGCCAAAAAGGGCGTAGTTTGTGTGTGTGTGTGAGCACCCGCGTGTATACCTGTGAGCGTGAGCACGCTTGTATTTAAAAGGTTCCTTCATGTAATGATCTGCTAGAGGGTGCGGGGAGCCATAGCCCCGTCCTCCTGGGCATGAAGCAGGTATGGAGGAGATCAAGGCTCCAGACATCCAGAGGCCCCAAGAGCAAAGGAGACCAAGGAAGACCAATGGAGGGGAACCATGCCACTATCCCGGAAAGAGCTGAGGAGAGTCCCAGATGAGGGGTCGCTCAGCAGCCGCGGAGCAGAAGCCGGGGGGGGGGGGGGGGGGGGGGGGTTGCAGTGACGTGCCTGTGAGCTCCGCCGGCAGCCAGCTGTGCCAGAGTGACTGAGCCCCAGGCCGAGAGGCCAAGGGCACCCCACCCGCGAAGGGCCCCAAGCGAGCCCCAGGCTCCAGGCCCCGACAAGCAGCCACCAGGAGTGAGCTGGTGGGTACCTGGACGCCCATCCCCGGACACAAAGAACCACCAATGCACCGATGTCTGAGGGCGTCTGCCACTGGCAGGGGGAGTGGTGGGGGGAGATAGGCCTCCATACCATGGAGGGCCTGAGATGTCCCTAGAGAGGTGGCGTCTGATACCCAACCTGACATATAGACACAAACAAACAGGCACACACAGATACAAACATCCATTTCTACCCTCGTGCAATTACTCAGCACTCACCCAACGTGGAGACAGACATGAATAGATAATGTACACACAATCACACTCCCCAAGCGTACTCTATACCCCAGGTCTAGGTGCCCTTGCCCCTGGAGGGGGAAACTGCACCCAGACCCAGGTAGTGTTACCCTTTTCCCTGAGGTGGAGAGAAGCAGACCGCCCTGACTCGGCAGCAGCAGGGAGGCCCCACATTCCAGACCCCAATCGAATGGCCAGCTCCTCCTCCCAGCCCCCCCGCCCCAACAGGCAACAGAGAACGGGGGTGTGTGAAGACTTCACACCTCTCTCTGCCCGCTCATATGTAGTGTTGATGCATGTGTGTTCTAAGGTGCATTTAAAACCCAGGGGGGCATGGAGCTACCTGCCAGAGAGCAGCAGGGTAAGCACATAGCCCCTCCTGATAGCCCTCAATGTATACGTGTATTTAAAATTGAGAGGTGGGCAACGGCGCCAGGGGTGAGGTTGTACACCCTGATGGTCTTCTGGATGACGTGTAGCGTGCCCACTCCCAAGGTCCTATATGTATGTGTTATGAGAGTATGAGTAATGTGAATGTTTAAGTTGTGGGATAAAATTGAGGCACAGGCACCCAGAAAGAGACAGAGAGGGGATGCCTCCCCTGCACCCTGGTGACACACCTTTACCCCAAGGCCCTGCATGTGTGGGTGATTGTGGTGGAGCGGGAAGAGGGAGGCAGCTGGAGATGGGGAGGGAAGGAAGGGAGGGCCACTTGCCCCTCCCTGGGGCCAGCTCCCCCTGCTGACCCCAGTAGGCACTCCCACACTCTGTAACCCACCTGGGCAAGGGGGCCCAGGCCCATCCGGACCAGGGCCCAGTTCAGCAGTGCCGCCCGGCCCCACAGAGCCCAGGGCAGCCCACCCGACCCCACCACAGAGAAAACTGCACCCACCCCGTCATCAACTTATCTTCCAGACCACACAAGACAATAGACACCCAAGCTGAGTTCTTCCTCCACCTCTCCTATATCTCTCCCCACCTGCAGAGTGAGTTCCTGGAGAGAGGAGACCTCCTGCAAGATGTAACAGCCTCCCCCACCAGTTGAAGAGCCCCCCAGGTGGCTCGATGCACCAGCGGCACCCTGCGCCAGGGCTGAGCCCCCATACACCCACCCGCCCACAACCCCGGCGACACACCAACCAGGACCCAAGCCTCCCGAGGGACCACTATCACCTTTCACCTCGCTGTTTCGCAGATTTTTTAGTGCAAGTTTGCATGCTGTTTTTTTTTTTTTTTTTTTACATCACATTGTGTCCTGCATCCTGATCGGCTGCAGACGATCTCCTCCGTGCCGTCTCTCCTGTACAGTACAGGATCGCTGCATCGATCGCTAGCAGTATGACTCTGAAATGCAGTACTGTATGTTTGTACGTTTTTTCCCCAACAAACACAACAATGTCGACGAAACGTTTTGCACCGTCAAAAAATATAATTGGCTACTTGATTTCACCAATCGCTGGTTATTTTTAGAACATAACACGATACGTGATAAGCGAGGGACCGCTGTTTACAAATACTGATGTCAAGAGATTTATTCTAAAGACACTTCTTCAGCTAAGAGTCTAAGGGTAGAAACACACAGACGCTGCAGCATTCACTTGCAAGGGCGGTCACAGAACGCTCACATCAGAGTGGGGGCCCTGTGATCAGCGCTCTGTTGCCTCTCTGGTCTTTATTTATATACAAAGCAATACAACAGTGAATACGTCTATTCATGGGCAGAAGAATGTTAGTGCGTAGGGAGTGAAGATAAGAGTGGTTCAGGTGTATGTGTGTGTTGTGGGATACAGAAAGACGCGGCCCCTCTTCTTGTTAAGGAGCGTCAGATAAGAGTGTCCAGCTCTCCTCTTCCTAGCAGGAGTGAAATAATAACAGCTTGTTCAGCTATTATCGCTGTGAGAAAGAATTTATAAAACAGTCTTGTAGTGGACAACAGTCTAAGTCATAAAAAGGTCATCATGCAGTATTCTATCATATGCAAACTTATATCATTAAAAGCTTATACTGACCACTAGAGTACAACTTTCCCTTGACAACTGAGAAATATAGAATTTGAATCCCTTCTCTGTTTTGCTCTGAGGCGCGGGGTAAAAATATGGACAGGTCTATGAACAGCATCTTCATATATATTCTGTAAATGCCCAAGACATCTCGAGAAATGTAAGTCGCCCCTTGATTCATCCATTTGGAGTCTGTACCATCTGGGAACTCTTCTTGTTTAGCACTCGTAATAACACAAACACTAAATCCTCCTTCTCTTGTGCTGTTTTGTAGCAGTGTATACACCTGAGACTGTCACCTGTCTGTCTGTCCTGCACTCTCTCTCTGTTTCTTTCTCTCTGATTGTGGAATAAAAGTATGAACATAAGATAAGATAACCTTTATTAGTCCCACACGTGGGAAATTTGTTTTTTTGTATTTATAAGTTACACTTGTGTTTGAATCCTGCAGCTTATCACACATTTGATTTCCATGTGTGACAACTGCAAGTGTCCAGAGTGAGGACAGACTGAGGGACCCACTGCTGCACATCATCTGTGAGGCTTTGCACCTCTGATGATCCACCAGGACAAACTCAGCAGTGTGTGAGGAAGAGGAGGAGGAAGAGCCAGCAGCCGCTGACAGATGGAGAGAATAGACAGACTGTTCCCTGTTTGTGAAGGACTGCTTGAAAAGTTTAAAATAACTAATTGTCTGTCCTGAATCAGTCTTATTAGGTAATGTTCAAATAAATTTATCATGCCAGTGTTTTCAGTGTGGGAGAAAGTACTCAGGGCCTTCAAGTTAAACACTATGAAAGGCAGAAACAAGTTTAATATTCAGAAACCTAAAGTATGTATCAGCAGCAGAATGGAGCTAAAAATAAATGTTTGTTTCAGTTCTATGAAGCTTTGAGTATTTTGGATTAGTAGTACTCTTGTGTTTGTTGCATCATATTGCTGTAATTGTTTATATGCTTTATATATTCTGAGGTAAGTTGATCTATAGTGTTACATCATATTCTATAAGGATGTTATGTGTTTGTATACTTTCTGCCCGGTTTGACCCATTTAGCAGAAGTCAGCCTGTTTAAGGCTCTGATATCTATTCTGTATGACTTAAAGCAGTTATGACATGGTATGATTTTCTCACCCAATAAAGAAATATTTAATATATCAGTCTACTCTTCATTCTATCAGAAACAGTTTTCACAGCTCGTACATTTTCCTTTTTACACATGTATGTAAGCATTGAGCCAAATGTAATAATGCCAACATATTAAACGAACAATATTTGTCTCTTATGTATAATACATCTATATATACACTGTCAAAGATACTTGTCTTTGAGTCAAGATTTAAGGTGATAGAAAACATAAATAACTGCAACTTGAATCTTTGACCCAGAGTTCAAGCTCACTGCTGTAATATATATATATATATATACACATATATATATATATATATATATATTGTAGAATTAAAGAAATTAGTTTACTGCTGAACTGTATATAACCAGCATCCTTATCATTACATTAATTATCATTTCATCAAAGTATTTATTGAAGCTGTCGGCATGATGTTATAATTTGTATTACAGGGGTTATCATAATCAAATATTAACATGTTTATGACAGGTGCAGTTATAACCACTTTAAATCGTTGAGGTAAATCTATCATCTTAAAAGCTTATAGTTACAGGTGACACAAGGAGGACAAGTCCATGGGGACCTCAAAGGCCTGAGATCATCACCATATTTGGATGGATGCCAGCAAAGGGGAACTTCTGTGTCTGCAGTTAATTCTTAAAATACATGAATGTTCTGTACATGCAAATTATGTGACTGTAAACGCAAGAGGGGGCGTTACAATACCCTGATGTTATAAAAGCAATCTAGAGTGTATTTTGGGTAGAGATGTACAACTGATGTTTTGCAGTTTACACCTCTCCACGCTGCGTGCATTCATTAAAATCAATTGTTTGACCGACCTCTTCTGGACCATCATTGTTTTACTCTCGTCCTCAATTTCGAACCCATAACATTTGGTGCATTGGCCAAGGGTTGAGGGGGAGAAAGTTGGAGATTGAGACCGAGAGGGTCTGAGGTGCTCAAACGGGCAGACACGAGTCAGTGGTCGAAGTGAGTGGACATAAGCTGGCTTATTCAAAGGTAAGGCACTACCTGTTGAATTATTTCCAAACAGTGCTGGATTGGTTATGACAAAATTAAAAGTCTACTCACTGAAATTACTGGTAAAGGTCTGTTTTGATTTTGGTGAAAATCTCATGAGAATGGAAGTTGAAGTAATGATAATGAAGTATAAAATAAGTAAAGAGTAAAGAGAATAAGAGAAAATAAGTAAAGAGTAAAGAGAATAAGAGAAAATAAGTAAAGAGTAAAGAGAATAAGTGTATGAGAAAAGTGAATTAAGACAAGTTAAAGTAATTACAGTGGTAAAGGAATTTAGTATGACAGGTAATTGGTGAATTTTGTGACAGTAATGTCTCAATTGATTATAAAGCCGGGCTTGGACACCGATATGGTGGGTTTGTGATTTTTGGGGTGTCTTCAAAATAATTAAATTGTATAGAACGGGACTCTGGGAGTCTAACAAGTGCATTGCTCAGAGGTAACGCTTGCCAAGGTCAAGGACGCTTAGACCTTGTCCTCAGTTGAGGGATAGTCAGTTGGTCACTGTGGAGCTTGGGGCACTCCAGAATAACTAGTGGTTGGACCACTTTGCCGTCCGGGACGGTGGTTTGCACTTTTTTGGTCAGCAAAGTTCGGAACTTGGGCGTGAAACGCTTTTAAATTGTGTTAGGGCATTAGATATGTGACCACGGTCCGGGGCCGAGAATGGTTAATTGATCACAAAAAACTCAGGGAGTTTATCGGTTGGACCGTTAAGTTAAATTTTGTCTAAATTCTGTAGGATATTTAGGGATTAGAGCAGATACAGTTTGGAACTGAGACTGTCATTGACGATCAAAAACTTGGAGTTTATCCCTTGGAGGGTTAATCTAAATTTTGTCTAAATTCTGTAGGTTGTGCAATATAAGGCCTTGTAAATATTTGATGTATGAGACGTCTCTGTATTATAATTTGACTGTTTGTATATAGATTGTGTCTGCCACGGGGGCTGTAGAAGGCAGGTTATTTTGAGATTGTGTGTCTGTGTCTATGTAAATGAGATGCCTGTGACTTATTTAGAGTGACATTTCCTGTTTACTAATGAGTGGCTAATGACTGACTGCAGAGCCTGGGTTAAGGACGACTTATATTGGTGTTTTAAGGGAAGAATTGCTTTTATTTCTACTTTGTTGGCATTACGGTTGTTAAATACGAGGACTACTTTATGATACATGTAGAATTGGAGTATGGGTTTTGCTTTAACACGTCCTTGAACGACGTAATACTTGTTGAAAGTAATAGGACTTGTGTTTTATTGACTCTTTGTAATCACACCGTGTTTTTTGACTAACATTTTATAACAGTTTGTGTAATTACACATGTTGGATTCAGGGTATTGTGTAGTTGAATATACATGGACAGGGGATGTTTATGATGTAACCTGTCAATGTCACGCTGTGGTTTCAGATACTCATTACGGCTTTTTAGTAACTTCAGTAATAAGGCGATCAGAAGAAGCATTATTAGATTTTGCATGTAGTAGTATCGTTATATTTCGGGCCCTGGAATTATACTGTAGGTAGGATAGAAATCTAAATCCCACTGACGCTGATTGAAAACACATAAGTATATGCACTTAGTACACCCACTCAAGAAATGATTGTGTGACTGATGCTGCAAAACTGACCTAAAGAATGGTGATGTGTGTGGAGAAGTGTTAGTTGTCCTGATGTGTGAAAGAGCGCTATTAAAATGTGTGTGAGTGAAATGAAGGCATATTGCTTTTAAATAAAGATTTAGTAGAATTACTGATTATTTGTAGACTGTGAAATTAAAAAGAAGTCTCTGCAGAAGCTGTAGAAACAGGAAACCGTGTGTGTGTCTGGGACAGGAAATGCATGCCCATAAAAGGGAAGCTCACGGTGACAAGTGTGCACCCAGAGTCGAGAGAGAGAGTTAACTGTGGGCAGATGAAGCAAAAGGGAGGTTTTAAGATAAACAATGAATATGATACTAATTATATGCTTTAGTGTGTTAATACAGGTGAACGTCTCTAAACCTGGAACCCTTGAGCACAGCAGCAAAAGCATAGATTAACACAATTGGGAAAACAGGCCACTCTTTGGCTTAAAATTATAGCTTCACCTGGCACTTTGTCCTTGACTCTGAGAAGAAGCTCAAAGGCCAGCTAATCTCCTGATGAAGACCGACAGAACATCGTGGATCAACAGCAGACAAAAGGAACCGAACTATTAACACTGACGACGCCAGCAGCAGCATGTATGCAACGTGTACTGTGAATTACAGGCTGGGCAGTTGAACAGTGGGATAAAGAACTGTGGAAAAGCATTGGGCACTGAGTTTCATGTTTGCCATGCTTGAAAGAGAAGACTGAAAGATGGCTGGAGAAGAACAAGAGAGTAAATGAAAATAAGATTGACTGATGACTCCAGAAGCAGAATGGAGGAAACCCCATGATAAAATATGCAGGGGGAACTGGAGGCTGGTCAAGAACAGTGTCAAATGACTGGGGGGCACTGAGGCGAAGGAACTGAATGTGGTATTTTGCCAGACTGGAACTTAACGTAAAAGAAGAAGACGGAAAGATCAAGACAGAGAAGAAACAGACTGTGTTTGCTTTGAAGGCCGAACAGGACAGTGGGAAGAGAGGGACCAAGGTCAGGTGAACCAGGACAAGTTTGACTGCGAGCATATAGGATATGATTGGGTTGAAGTTGAACGCTGGACTCTTGAGGTTTTAGGGATGTCCACCACATCACAACAAAGAGGTAAACAATACAAAAGGTAAAGATAATCAAAATAACTGACAATTATATTAATGACTAGAAAACACACATATACAAACTGTTACATGTGAGATTATTTTCGAAACGAATCAGAAGTGAGATAGTTTGAATGTAGAGCTCAGTGAAAAGATGCATAAATTAAATATGAATACATGAAAATGCAATGAATACATAAGGATGCAATGAAGAAGCAGCTTACATTCATGCAATGAAGAAACTGCTTACACTTAATTAAGATGATCACCTGGCATGCAATGAAGAAAACAGCTTACACTGCATTTACATGACCACATAACGCAAGGAAGAACACGCTTACATACATGACATAATTGGTATTTTGACTAGAGAAAGAGAAATGGGTCGTTTAGTGGGTTGTTTAGTGATAATAATGAAAATGTTTTAGTTTGTTATTTTCAGGAGTAAAGCAGACCCGGACCAATTCTCCAGATGCAGGAGTCTGAAGAAATTACAGGTTAACATGGATGGATATGTTAAGGCAAGTTTCTGGTTGAATTGCTTACAGTGTCCAGGAACCTGACAGCAAGCCCTAACTGGTGGCGGAAGATCAGGAGGGCTGTGATTTAAGGTGGGGAAGTAAAATTTGGGTTAGTGATTGGGGGACGGAGAAAACTGACTCTTTAACTGGAGAATGGGAAAGTGTCTGTGAGATTGTGAAGCCATATATGCAAAATAGCACACACAAACATACGCAATGAAGATCGGCTTGCTACTTGTATGAGTGTTAAAATAGTGTGAATGTTGAAGAAAATACACTTAAAACACACTTGGATAAAATAGAGTTGTGGAATAACTCAAACGAAGCTGTATGACAAGGGAGTGAGTTATGGAAAAAACAAAACAAAACAAAAAAAACAAAAACAAAAGAGAAGTGATTAAAGTAGTTTAAAACGGTGACTTAGGAGCGCTGTTGCACTGATTGATAAAAACAAGTGATTAGTATAGAAAGAAAATGAAAATAATTGAATAATGTGATAAGGTTTAAACATGTATTTATCTTGTGACTGAGTATGAAAATTAGTTGGAGAGCTAATGTGAGTGATGACAGAGGAGCTTGCTGTGTGTGTGTGATTGAGGCCTTGAGGAAAGGAAGCAAAGTAGACAGTTGAGAGGTGTAAATTTGATTAAGAGGTTTATAAATTAGTGTTGACATATTGTGAGAACGTGCTTATATGTTAGGTTGAATGTGAGTTTGGTAAAGTGCTTAAAGGGGGATATTGTGTACGAAACGGTGTAGCTTTTTACGTTTTGGGTGTGTTCTATGGCTGAAATTTAAGATTGTTGAAGATTTTTGAGGTTGTTGTTTTATTTTTAAAGAGGGAGTTTTAATAAACATGGACATGTTTAAGGGGTTTTGTAACAGTGCACTTATAAAGAAAAAACCTGTCAGGTGATTTTGTTTTGTACTTTGATGAGCAAATACTCAGCTCTCTTTTTTTTTTCTCATTTTTGTTCTAAGCAGGCCTGCAAAAGACAACAATGAATAACGGCGCCGACAATAGTCTCAGGAAAACAAAAAGTAAGGTGACCTTTTCCGAATTACAATGGGTCAGATTGTGGGTCCCTGTCTAAGAGGATTGCAGCGAGCCAATCCAGTCCAAAAGTATAAAGAACTATTTTCTTAAGAAACGCGTAAAAAGAAAATAAATGATTATATAAATAAAGTGAGTTTGCTGAAGGTGGTAAATCTGATTATTTGTGCGGAAGTGAACCAACACCCGATGTTAATGCGTGTGAGTGAATGTGTGGGAATGGACAGGTGAATGGACGGACCAGGCAGACCATAGGTTGGACCGACTGGACACTGACAAAAGACTGGACTAAGGTTGGACACATGACTGATAATTGTTATGTTTTAAGTTTTGTTTTATAACACAGGTTGGATCATAAGTGGAGAAAGTGAGTATAAAAGGTGATGTTCTGGTTAACACACAGGTTTTTGTTTCTAGGACGTTTCAAGGATGCAGGCTGTGGATGGAGCCAAGAAAAGATTTGACATGATGATTAATTTGATCTCATTCCTTAAACACAGGTTTGAAGGCCCGGAGCAACTATACCTAATATGATATGATTAACTTTTCTTTTAATTCCCTAACCTGAGTGAAGGATTTTGAGTTTGTAACACATGAAATGTGTCACAAAAAGGGGGGTGTTAATATATGCGATTAGCTACATGAAATGTGCTCTTTTAGGGTTACTAAGCAAATGTCTACGTGAACTTTACCTAACAACCTTTGTGATGATAAACTTGTTTACCGACTTGCTCTCTTGTAGAACATATAGACTTAGGAAAGGGGAACCTCAGCTCTGAGTTTTGAGAATAACTCTGTTAAGTTGACAGGAAACACGTCGGAACAGCCATATAGGGCAAATGTATTAGAGCTTGTAATTAAATGTGGGACTTGAAAAGAGGAAGCAAGTTTGGTACAGGACGTACTTGAGATGATCAGATGAGAGAAGGAGAAGGTCAGGAATAGTTTAAAGTAAGATTGAGAAATTAAATGGGGTAAAAGGGGGTGTAGCTTCAGGGCAGTTCACAGCCCGGCGTAAACGCAAGGTGCTGTCACACAGCTTAAGTTATTTGGTTGATTTATTTTATGATAAAATAATAAGGAAATATTGAAAATATACAACACGTTGAGGAGATCTCTTTTGTTATATTTTAGTGTTTAACATGAAAGATGCCTCTCTGGAGCTTCTCTCCTGATGCTACCCCACCAAAAGACACTTATCCATAGAGACTATGTCAGCTCCCAAACAGACAACAACAAACCAAGACTAGCAATAAACAATCTAAACATAAATAATAACAAATAAAGAACAATACAGAATAAAAATTTGAACCGAAGAATAAAATAGTGAAATGTGGATTATTAAATATTAAGTATTTCTCCTCAAAAGTCTCTGTTAGCTGACGCCAAGCGGTCGCAGCAGATGGCTGCCCGTACCTGAGCATGGTTCTGCTGGAGGTTTCTTCCTGTTAAAAGGGAGTTTTTGCTTACCACTGTTGCCAAAGTGCTTGCTCAATGGGGGGTCACAAGATTGGTGGGTTTTTCTCTGTATATATGAAGCACCTTGAGGCAATTTTTGTTGTGATTTGGCGCTATATAAATAAAATTAAATGGGAATGTATTGAAGTAAACTTAAATGTCATAAACTAGGAATTAGTTCATTTCTCAGGGGAGAAATGAAAAAACGGGGACTGGTGTTAGGAATAAAAGCTATATTTTTAATATGAATCTGCTCATTATCTTGTTTTATGTACTTTAATAATGAAGGCTGGCTTGTAGAGCAAGGCCACCTTTTACTCACAAACAAGTGCTCAGCCAGACTGAAAAACAGGAAGTTTTAGTGCACAAGGCATATTAATAAATATAGACACAAAAAGAGGAACTCCCCATATAAACAACATTCAAAATGTGTGAAGTATAAAGTACCGAAATAACACTATATAATAACATGTTGTACAGTATTATTTTAATAGTATTGGATATGTTTGTCATAACAGTGATGTCTCTATTTACAGGTTGAGTTAATTTCAGACACAATGCATAACTGTGCTTGTTTAGAGTTGATGTTCCGTCCAAAAGGGTTTTAAGCTTCACTGGTGAGAGTGTCCAGGTGATACATGTTGAGGGAAGATGAGAACATAGCAGGTTAATTGCATGCACACTTACAAACACACATGATTTAAATATAGGCCAGGCCGAAGGCCTGGACTTTATGTAGCTTTTAAATTTACAGCTCCTAACTTGCAGGAATGGCGTGGAGTGTAATGAATGAATGCAAAACATGCTTACAGACACAAACACGAAATGGATTTATTTTACAGGGTAAAGGTGGACCACATGTTGCTTTGTTTCTGCTTAGCAACTGCTGAGGTAAAAGGTGTTAAAGATAAATATGCAATAAGTGAACAGGAAATGTGTGAGGGTGAGCCGGGTGAAACAAAATGTTGTAGATAATAGAAACTTGTCTAACTGGTATTAACAGTAACTTTTGCAGGTTATGTATATGCTTGAAGCAAAAAGAGGCGTAAATGATGATAGAAAATTTTGAAGTGTGTTTTCTAGCGGAGATTTAGGCTGACATAGGGATGGTGTATATTTTACCCGGGGTGTTTTTAATAGAACTAAAAGCGTTGCTCACACACATAAAGAGTATTGAGATTAAGTAAAGTTAATATAATGGATAGAGCCCAGAACATGATATTGTCAACCAACTTTGAATAATTCAAGGAACATTAGATGAACACAGTAGGTTAGTAAGGTGTAGCAGAGAAAGGCTGTTTGTTTTTTATCCCTTACAGGAGAAGATTTCCACTAGAGAGGGACCCAGAAAAGGAGCAGGGACCACTTAAGCATGAAGTGTTTTCAAGTGGGAGCTGGTGTTTTATTACTGGACCACCTAGAGGACATGAGGTGGTTGTCTGATCTGCTGACTCAGAGGACGGCTAGAGAGGGTCAGAGCGAAGGAAGTGGACCTGGGAATGGTGGTTTAGGGGCCCATGATGCCATTAATGGATGTAGAGGTGACAGAGTGGGTCTAGGAGTGACACAAGGAAATGGTGTGGTGATGTCTCTGGGAGAGACATCAAGAGAGGGAATTGTAGAATTAAAGAAATTAGTTTACTGCTGAACTGTATATAACCAGCATCCTTATCATTACATTAATTATCATTTCATCAAAGTATTTATTGAAGCTGTCGGCATGATGTTATAATTTGTATTACAGGGGTTATCATAATCAAATATTAACATGTTTATGACAGGTGCAGTTATAACCACTTTAAATCGTTGAGGTAAATCTATCATCTTAAAAGCTTATAGTTACAGGTGACACAAGGAGGACAAGTCCATGGAGACCTCAAAGGCCTGAGATCATCACCATATTTGGATGGATGCCAGCAAAGGGGAACTTCTGTGTCTGCAGTTAATTCTTAAAATACATGAATGTTCTGTACATGCAAATTATGTGACTGTAAACGCAAGAGGGGGCGTTACAATACCCTGATGTTATAAAAGCAATCTAGAGTGTATTTTGGGTAGAGATGTACAACTGATGTTTTGCAGTTTACACCTCTCCACGCTGCGTGCATTCATTAAAATCAATTGTTTGACCGACCTCTTCTGGACCATCATTGTTTTACTCTCGTCCTCAATTTCGAACCCATAACAATAGATATATATATATATATATATATATATATATATATATATATATATATATATAAGAAGGCATCGGTGGGCAAGAGACGAAAACAGGGCGTTGTTAGAATGCTACTACGCAAGTAACCCTGGCGGAAGGGGTTACATGAATAGGATGAGGGACCTATGGATTCTTCGATACCCAACATCCACAATGACGGCGAAACAACTAGTAGCTCAGTGTTCCAACATTCGAAAGAAGGGACTGCTCTCACAGCTAGAGATTGACGAGGTACAACATAAATGCTACGGCAAGGAGGAGTCAGGACGCCAGGTCAGGGGGGAGATATCATCACCCCCACCCGAGATTGGGTACATAGCCCCAAGTGCGATAGGAGAAGGATCGTTGAGTGCGAGAGGAACTGACCTGAAAGATAGGATCATGGCCAAGCTTGAAACCTGGATCCCCCGTAGCCGGTTACCAAGATTACGTGAAGTGCCCTCAGAAGGTCTGCTAGATGATGTTAATGCAGCACTACGGACGATACCTACAACCACGAATACCGACACTAACAAGCTGATCTACAATACGGCAGCAGTGATCAGTGAGAGGCTTGGCTACAAGTTGAACAGCCACAAGGGGCAGTACCCTCCATGGAGAAGGAGGCTAGAGGGCAAGATCAAAGTAGCACGGAGGGAGGTTAGCCAACTAACGGAGTTGCAGAAAGGTGCGACAAAGAAGGTGCATAAGAAATACAGCAAGCTGTCCATACCTGAGGCCTTGGAAACTGCCAAGCAAAGGCTCACAGCCTTGGCCAGCCGCTTGGGGAGGTACACCAGAGAAATAGAAGGCAGGAGAATAAACCAGCTGTTCTCCACAGAACCAGCAAAGGTGTACTCTCAGTGGCAAGGGAACAATAAGAGAACAGCACCACCAAGGCTGGAGACGGAGCAATACTGGAAGAGCATATGGGAGAAGGACGCAACCCATAACGGCAATGCTCAGTGGCTATTGGATCTGAGGGCAGACCATAGCGACCTCCCTGAACAGGGTCCAGTAACCATCACAGTGGCAGATATCCAAGAAAGGGTCTCCAGTATGAAGAGTTGGACAGCACCAGGGCCCGACATGGTTCACGCCTACTGGCTGAAGAAGCTGACTGCACTCCACGAGCGTCTGGCAGCACAAATGAACCAGCTGCTAGTTAACGAGAGACACCCGGAATGGCTAACCGAAGGTCAGACGGTCCTGATCCCCAAGGACCCCAAGAAGGGACCGGTCCCATCCAACTACCGACCAATAACCTGCCTCAGTACTACATGGAAGCTCCTATCAGGCATCATATCGGCTAACATGAACAGGCACATGGGTCAATACATGAGCAGGGCACAGAAAGGGATTGGCAAGAATACCAGAGGCGCAAAACACCAGCTACTGGTAGACAGAACAGTCAGCCGAGACTGCAAGACCAGACTGACCAACCTGTGCACTGCCTGGATTGATTACAAGAAGGCCTATGACTCAATGCCCCACAGCTGGATCCTGGAATGCCTAGAATTGTACAAGATCAAGAGGACCCTAAGAGCACGAACTCAATGGGGATGTGGCGGACAACACTAGAGGCCAATTCCAAGCCCATAGCACAAGTCACCATCAAGTGCAGGATCTACCAAGGAGATGCTCTATCCCCACTGCTGTTCTGCATAGGCCTGAACCCCCTCAGTGAGATCATTAACAAGACTGGCTACGGATACCGACTACGGATACCGACTACGGAATGGAGCAGTTGTCAGCCACCTCCTGTACATGGATGACATCAAGCTGTATGCCAAGAGTGAACGAGACATCGATTCACTGATCCACACTACCAGGCTATACAGCAATGACATCGGGATGTCATTCGGGCTGGAGAAGTGTAGTCGGATGGTAACAAAGACAGGGAAGGTAGTCAGAACTGAGGGGATTGAACTACCAGAAGGCAACATTGCAGACATAGAGGACAGTTACAAGTACCTGGGGATCCCGCAGGCAAATAGGAACCATGAAGAGGCCGCTAGGAAAACTGCAACCACCAAGTACCTGCAGAGGGTCAGGCAAGTCCTGAGGAGTCAGCTGAACGGTAAGAACAAGATCTGGGCCATCAACACCTACGCCCTGCCCGTGATCAGGTACCCTGCTGGGGTAATAGGCTGGCCAAAGGAGGAAATAGAAGACACTGACATAAAGACAAGAAAGCTCCTTACCATGCATGGAGGGTTTCACCCCAAGTCCAGCATCCTGAGGCTGTACGCTAAGCGGAAGGAAGGAGGCCGGGGACTGGTGAGTGTCAGCACCACAGTCCAGGATGAGACAAGAAACATCCACGAATACATCACGAAGATGGCCCCAACTGACAGCGTGCTCAGTGAATACCTCAGGCAGCAGAAACCCAAGAAAGAGGAGGAAGGCGAGGAACCATCATGGAAGGACAGGCCCCTGCACAGTATGTACCACCGGCAGATAGCGGAGGTGGCTGATATCCAGAAATCCTACCAGTGGCTGGACAAAGCTGGACTGAAAGACAGCACAGAGGCACTAATCATGGCAGCACAGGAACAAGCACTGAGCACAAGATCCATAGAGGCTGGGGTCTATCACACCAGGCAAGACCCCAGGTGCAGGCTGTGTAAAGATGCCCCTGAGACAATCCAGCACATAACAGCAGGGTGCAAGATGCTAGCAGGCAGGGCATACATGGAGCGCCATAACCAAGTGGCCGGCATAGTATACAGAAACAAGGGTTGGTGGAGAATGACCGGGCTAAGATCCTGTGGGACTTCCAGATACAGACGGACAAAATGGTGGTGGCTAACCAACCGGACATAGTGGTGGTAGATAAACAGAAGAAGACGGCCGTAGTGATTGATGTAGCAGTTCCGAATGACAGCAACATCAGAAAGAAGGAACACGAGAAACTGGAGAAATACCAAGGGCTCAGAGAAGAGCTCGAGAGGATGTGGAGGGTGAAGGTAACGGTGGTCCCCGTGGTAATCGGAGCACTAGGTGCGGTGACTCCCAAGCTAGGCGAGTGGCTCCAGCAGATCCCGGGAACAACATCGGAGATCTCTGTCCAGAAGAGCGCAGTCCTGGGAACAGCTAAGATACTGCGCAGGACCCTCAAGCTCCCAGGCCTCTGGTAGAGGACCCGAGCTTGAAGGATAAACCGCCCGCAGGGGCGAGATGGGTGTTTTTTTTTTCATAATAATCTGACAATACATATAATATTGGCCATATTATATTTACATTGCCACAGTGAGATGATTTTAGTCTCATGAACAACATTAGCTAATTGTTATTTACTAACTAATCTTGAAATGACTGTTCAGTACAGAAATGAAGCCCAACAATCATGTTTTACAGTCCCGTGGTCTCAGCCTCAGATACTCAACTAATCAAAGTGATGTCATGACAAAAATGAATGACCAACAAAACATTTTTTCTCCTTCATTTATGTCAAACAATGCTGTATGAAACATTTCTCGCGGTTAGTACCATGGTTGCTAGGCAACCTGAACAGCGCGACGAAGGCTAGACCGTCCTATTTCACAAGCCTCTCACTTCCGCACTTCTCGTACTTATAGTACGCACCGTACGTAGTATGCGTAGTGCGCGTACTTCAAGTCTCTTAATTAGGACACAGCCCCTGAATTGGGACACAGCCATAGTCTATCCAGTTTGGAGATCCTTTCCCAGACACCTTAACGCTCACTCACATTCTGGGCCATCTGACCTCAGGGAATCACATGATAGGGTGGGGCTAGGTTTCACAATGAGCTCACCCGAAACCTTGCCTGATTGTGACTTACACCCATTTTCACACTTTGGCTCATGTGATTAGGTAGAGGATCATTAGGGGGTCCATTGTCCCTCTCGGTGGGTTACTCCCACGGGTGTTCAATTTCTTCTCCACTGTAAATCTTGCTTCCTTATTTTCTATACCATCCAGCTTCCCCTCTGTTTTTCTTTTCCTTCATCTTTCTTTCTCCTTTTCCTATCCCCCAGTCATGTCTGTCCCGTCTGTAACAAGTGAAAATAAAATAAAATAAAGAATCACAACAAAGATCAAATGGACTAATACGGCAAGGCCGTGATGATCCACTTGGTAAAGTAAATCCATTGGGTATCCTTGTTGGCCTTCAGACAACAATTCTGACGGCTAAAGAACCAAATGGGAAAGGCAAAAAAATAAAATAAAATTCTATACCATCCAGCTTCCGGTAGTTGATGTATTTTTTTCTAATTAACCTAATTGACAATTTCATCTCCATTCTGGTAAATGGTAAATTTGTATAGCGCTTTACACTACATTCAGTCATTCACCCACTCACACACACATTCACACACTGGTGATGGCAAGCTGCATTGTAGCCACAGCTGCCCTGGGGCGCACTGACAGAGGCGAGGCTGACACTGGCGCCACCGGGCCCTCTGACCACCACCAGTAGGCAAACATGGGGTTAGTATCTTGCCCAAGGATATTTGGCATGCAGCCAGGAGGCAGCCTGGGATCGAACCACCAACCTTCTGGTTAGTGGCTGACCTGCTCTGCAACCTGAGCTACAGTCACGCTCAGAGCTGTAGGTGGCAGAGCAGCTGTTATTTATATTCTCTTTTTATTGTTTAATTTATGTTCAAGTTTCTTTTTTCATCTTTTTAAGTTTTATGTTTGTTTTGTTTATTATATCTATTTTTGTTTTATTTTAGGAATAAGGAATCCCTTACTCCAAGGTCTAATTATTATTATGTTTATATATATATATCTTTCGCCATCTTACAATGCCGTGATTGCAACAAATACTAAGATCAAATGTAAAAGCAAGACAACTAACCCCAGACAATTAACTTGTCATCAACTGATAACAGAACTCAAGATCAACTGTAAAAATTAGAAACAAATAGCAGTTAATTCTATAGCTATCAGTTGGTTACCGACTGATAACATATCAATTAAATCAATCAATATTCCAAACAGACACAAAACAAAAACTAGTTAAATTTATAGCTGCATCTTGGCATCAGAGATCAATTTAAGGGAGTACAAAACTCTATAGCTGTCAACTGATTACAACTGACAACAAGATCAATTATAATGATCAACACCTACTTTAGCAATGTAACACACAGTTTTCATGCGTTTTAATTGGAAGATTTAAGCAAGACAGATCAATAAAAAACATTTTCCCTATAAAAAAAGATGTTGAACTTAAAAAATTCTATATCTCATTATTCTAAATGTATTGACTTTTTGAAGTCCTTCTCTGGGAGCAGGTCATGTGTAAATCTTAGCCTAATAATTTAACTGATTAAATTCAAGATAGACAGTATTTGTCACAGGTTGCCGGGGCAAGCCGTGTGAATTATTAAAGGACCCATGCAGGTGGCTTCTGAAGTGAGCGAGCTTTATTGCGACAGTGATGTACCAAACAAAGGAAAGGGTGGCGAGAAACAGAACTGAAAACACTCTAAACTGGGAAAACTAAAACTTAAACAACAAAACCTGAACATGAGTGAGGGTACCTTGCAGGGAGGACAGCGCGGGGAGAACGCACAGGGAGACGGAGGAAGATACACAGGCAGGGATGACACCAAACAGAGAGAGCACAAACTAAACCCTGGGAAACCAAAACACAACAGTATAATACATAACAATATCAAAAGAAAAAGTACAACAACCAAAAACACTGGGTCACCGACCCAGGACCATGACAGTATTTCTTTTCCTTCATGCTTCTCTTTTGGAATTCTGCTCACATATCATCTCTTTTACCTTTATTAGAGTAACGGACTTAAGGAAGAAAATTCTGTCCAGTGCTACGGACTGTTTTACCCCAGCAACTATCTGATAAGCTTTCAAAATATACAATAAATTAAAAAAGTACACAAGTTACACTATAACATGAAACAAAAATGAATTTATTTTGAAGTTTAGGTTCGTTTCCGGTTACGCCCACTGAAATATTTTGAAAGTTGCAGCCGGAAACGTGAGTAGATTTGGCAACTGTTGTGGGGATGCTGAGGAGAGAGCATCCTTCATTGTAGGTTTTCACACACACAGGTCGTGTGTTTTATACGCTGTGATGTTACAACGCCGAGCAGTGTTACATTTTACTTTACTGCCGTGAGTTGCTCTTACACGGAAAACTACGCTTTCAAGCTAAGCTAGGAGCTGACACTCCAAGATTAGCGATGGTGGATTTGTCCGAAGGTGGTGCAGTGTCAGTCGGACACAACAGAGACAGACAGGGATCAGGTTCGGGTAATAATGACAGGATAACGTCGAAGAAGTCGCGAACGAGAAGAGGCAAAAGAGGAAAGAGAAGGAGGAACAAAAAGAACAACAGGAACAAAACGCCACCGCCGTATTTACCACCGGAGGTAGCTACCCTTCTATAGCCTGGGCATGATTATGGGACCTCCAGCCCGCTAAGCTAGCTAGTGATACTGTAGCAAACCATAGTCAAGCGCAGGTTATTTGCGGCTACACTTTGGCTACGTTCACACTGCAGGCGAAAGCGCATCAAATCCGATTTTTCTGACCCTATGCGACCCATATCCGATCACGGTATGACAGTGTGAACGGCACAAATCCGATATTTTCAAATCCGATCTGGGTCACTTTCGTATGTGGTACTGAATCCGATACATATCCGATGTTTTAGAAAGCGACTGCTGTTTGAACGGTCAGGTCGCATTAAATCCGTCTTTTACGTCACTGACACAAGACAGACGCCAATTATCAGCGCCGGAGAAGACATCGTGAACGCTTCCTGGCCATCCAGTGTAGATGTTAGTGAAACTGTTGGGAAGACAACGTTGGAGAAACGTGCACATTTTATTTATACTGTATAATCTGCAGATTCTGACAGAAATCTGCAACTATCCTTTGAAGCACCGCTCCTCTCTAAAAACAGCGATAAGGATAATTATTAGGTTATTTACGTTATTATGTAAATAACAAAATAACTTAAAGCAAAAATTGGGAAACGTGAAGTCCGAAGTCTTTATATTAAGGGCCATCAGTCAAACAATATTGTTTGGTCTGGGTCTAAACAGAGCGGGTTGTGTGTGACATCTTCTTTTGCGCATGCGGGCTGCTTTGAGCGTTCACAATAGAGAGCATTTGCTGTCGCATTTTATTTGTAGTGTGAACAAGCAGACAAAAAATCGGATTTGATCAAAAAATCAGAATTGAGCATTAAGACCTGCAGTGTGAACGTAGCCTTTGTTTACACCATACAGCTACCTATAACATGGCGGAAAATACTCTTATATGACCTTGATTTTACACAACAATATTTTAACGCTGTCTGGTTTGAAGAAAACTCACTCCACACGCAGAGGCCAGAGATCTTGACGCATTCTCATCAAGTGAAGTGAAGAATTCAGCAATACTAATTCAGCAAAAGAATCTGTGTTTTTTTTCTGCATTTTTATAATAGTCAAATACGTTTTAGCTCGACTGGAGCAAAGTTAAGAATGGTGGGAGATGGAATAGCAAACCGTTGAGAAAACATATTAAAATGAAGTACGCAGTGCAAAGGGAATTGACTATATCCCGAATTGAGATACTAATCCACTTAATAAAGGAAGTGGCCTGAGTAATTTATCGCAGGAAACTGAAATTGCAGGAGGATTTCACTAAATCAGGGGGCGATCGTGGCTCAAGAGTTGGCAGTTTGTCTTGTAATTGGGAGATTGTTGGTTCGAGCCCCAGCTCGGACAGTCTCGGTTGTTGTGTCCTTGGGCAAGACTTCACCTTCACCAGTAGGCTTCACCTACCGCCTACTGGTGATGGCCAGAGGGGCTGATGGCGCGATATGGCAGCCTCACTTCTGTCAGTCTGCCCCAGGGTAGCTGTGGCTCCAGTGTAGCTTGCCTCCACCAGTGTGTGAATGTGAGAGTGAATGATTAGTGGAATTGTAAAGCGCTTTGAGGGTCTCGAAAAGCGCTATATAAATGCAGTCCACTATTATCATTATTATTATTATTATTATTAAATCCGGTTGGCAGAAAAGGGAATGCAGCAGGAGGGGCCACATAAGTATGTTTAGCTAAAAGTATGTTTTCTTAACACAGTAATATGTAACAGCACATCTGGAAACCTGACTGTAGTAATAGTGTTTGTTAGAGTTGATGCTTCACTTAAATCAATACATTAGCAAGATTTTAATGAGAATACATACACACATATATGAATACATCCAGAATACATAAATTAGTAGATTAATGAAAAGTGTGCGAAGAGAAACTAAGAAAATGGCCCAAAAAATGTTAGGCCCTGAAAAGTTGAAAAAGCAGAATTTGAGGTTGTCCACTAAATCTTGAAAAAAGCAGATTGATGTAGTTAAATCATTTTGTTTGTTAGTTTTTGTCTGTATGTCTAATACAGAGAAAGATCCAAGATATAAAGAGTAATCTGCCCTCCAATAAGTGGAATACAGCATATAAATATGACAGATTGCAGATTCAGAGATATATGTATGTGTTTTTCTGACTGTATAAGATGACAAAGAAAACATGAAAACACATAAGTCAATACATATGCTAAAACCTATACTCTGAAACTGACAACAGCATGTTGTAGGTAAACAAGAAGTTGAGACACAATTCTGCTGCTATATGCTATATACCTGCTGTTGAGAAACACACCCACAGTGACCTCTCTGGGTGGCGACTTCTAGTGTTTTAGTTCATCTTGGCAGTGATGAATGACGGCTGAGTGTCTCTGTTACCAACATTCTAGGGAGTTGACCACTTTCTTCTGGATTTGAAAATTGAAAAACTGTTGCCAGGGTGGCAACATACCTTTGACTACATGGTCTATGTTATAGTTAGAACAGTTTTATTCATGTCATTAATGTGTTAAGTAACCTGATCCCTACATTTCTCTACATTTCCAGGCTGAAGAAGGGAACATTGAATATAAGGTAACTAACCTTCCGTTTCTTATCCAAATTATGATGTGATGAACTTCTTTTCATTTGTAAGCTGTTGGGCGACGAGCAAGCAGATGGCGTGAACACAAAAGGTTGTGAATGCGATAACTCATGAACGAAGGGATTTAGCTTCAGTTTGACGTCTTCTAAAAGTCTTGAATGAGTTTGAATTAGAGCTGGGCGATATAAGATTTTTTCATATCACGATATGTTTTTTTCATTTCAGGCGATAACGATATATATGATGATATAAGCCAAATAACTATATTTGTAAGATTTAAATGTGCCGTTGCTCACAAGTAAAATGTGAAATAATCTGCAGCTTGTTTTGATTTAAATATTTATTTCCCATAATAAGTTCAACAGGGTAGATGTACTTAAGGAACATGAGACTTTTTCAGATAAATAAAGGCAAATATTGCAAACTACACAAAAGGCAGCCGCTAAAGCGTTTAAGTTTAAAAAAAAACAACCCAAAAAACAGACTACTAAATTGTCAATTCCACTTAGAAACAAAATATTAATTCTAAAAATAAATCTTAGTTTGTTTTACAGAAGAACAGACAAAATTGACTAACTTTTGTCAATATCAAATAAACTGAGAACTAAAAGGAAATTCTCAATCTCTCCTTGTTGTACAGCTTAGCTTTTCAAACAGTTTTAACAGTGACTTTAGTCTGACAAAAGCCGAATGACGAATTAGCGCTTTCAGTCAGAGATTGAGCATGCACCGGTTTATTGTATTTCCAGACTTGCTTTCGGCACAATTTACAGTGCGCTACTCTGTTTTTTGTCAGACTTGAAATAGCCGAAATACCTTCACACTACGGAACTTCTATGGCCCTTCCGTTCGACAATCTCTCCGGCATTGGAACCATCATCTGTTTTCTCTTCGGTGACCTTCGGTCACGCTCTCGGTTGATTTTTCTCTAGTTGGCACACTCATTTCCTCCATTACCCGGGCGGCACGGCGGCTGGCTGCTTCCCAAACAAATACACATGTGCGGCTTAGCACTTGTGCTGTACGTAACAAGTCACGTGACGTGACGCTGCGGCTGTGATTGGTTCGGCTCTGCGCTACTTAATTTGGATTGGCTGTTCTTCTTCTTTTTTTTTTTTTAAGAGGACAAGAGAGATGAGGCCTATCGCAATAGTTTAATTTTTCTATCGAGAAAAAGTTATTTCGCAATACATATCGTTATCGTTCTATCGCCCAGGTCTAGTTTGAATCTCAGTAACCTTGACCTCAAGGTCAGATGTCAAGTTTTCGGAAAATCTTGTGAATGTGATAACTCAAGAGAAAGTCCAACTTATTACCACCAGCAGCAACTGTGTGACAGAGAGCATGTTTGGCTACAAAGAAGAAATAATAAAAAAATAAGAGTCAGTTGGTGCTACTAAAAACAGCTATCCGAGAAAGGATTAAATAATTGTGGAAAAGACTAGGAAAACTATGTTGCATATCTTAGATTAATTAGTTAGTTCGTGTGCATAAATGGACAAATATTGGCTGATTCCATATTTTTAACCATTTTATGAATAATTAATTCAGCAGTAGGCTAATAAAATGCTTAACATACTAGGAAGGTATTGATAACTACATTAAAAATGTGTATGGTGAGGTTGTTGTTAAATGCTGTATATTCTTATTATAGGTATTTTCTTTAGGCTCTTAAAATATCTTCAAAGTTTTGAAATAAACTTGGTGAACCAGCAGGAACCCGGATTTTGTCTGATTTTAACCTAATGGCAAAAAGGCATCCTTCTTCCTAAGCTCCTTACAGTTCCTAAAATTGATTACTGCCCACTTAAAAACATCAGATTTTTTATCTCTGTCATCTGTTTATGGGCTGGATAGCTGTGCTGAATTAGACCGTCACATGTATTCAGGGTAACTCTGCTCTCATCTGTGAAAACTGCAGTGTGCCAGTGGTGGATCTGCTAATTCTGGTACTCTATGGCATTTTCTATGGCAAATGCCAGTTGGACTCCACTGTGCTGGGCAGGGCCCACTAGAGCAGTGGTTCTCAAAATTTTCACAATGAGTACCACCTCGTCAGTCCAATAATCGACGATGGGCGATATATCCGCGCATGCGCAGACTTTTTGATGGGCAGAGCAATGTAGTCATGCACGGACTGACTTGCGCGTTTACGACACAGAAGTCCAAACATGGACAAACTAATTTCCCCCCAAAAAATTTATTGTTAATCGCGTTAGTCATGATGACGGCACATTAAAGCTGACAGCACTAAAAAAAATAAAATAAATAAAGTCGCCAATTTGGGATTTCTTTGGCTTTTAACTGGATGAAAGAGGTAAACCTAAGGATGTAATCAAAGCAGTATGCCGCTTGTACAGACGTATTATGCGCGCATAACTTGCATGAGCATGTACGTGTCCACCATCTGGCTGAGTATGCTAGGCTGTCACCAGCTTCTGCAGCTCCATCAACAAGCATTTGGGCACACTCTGAGGAGGGTGCATTTGCTCGCAGATGAAAGAGGGTGCTGTTAAAACAGTGTTATTATTATTTTTTTTCTGTTGACTGCTTCTATTAGCTCCATCATTATTAGCAAACTTACTCCGTTTTTATTACCACTGTTCATTTTAAAGCTCAGTTTTTAAAACCTTATGACATAACTACAGCCCAGCCCATGCAGCAGTAAAACTAACCTCAGTTGTTCTCCTGACTAAAGTTTGGTTTGTTTACAGCATCCTGCCGTTGCAGTTGTATTGGTCCCTAACCATCGGGAACCCTCACATTAACTTTTATTGAATAGAAAAAAATAAGCGTTCATCCTCCAACTTCACTGTGTTTATATTATGCTAACCATCACGTAGCACATCATTATATACACGCTAGCCCAGCTTTAGTACCCTACAAACGTCACTGCTGTTTAGTTTTCTGTCTTCATTTATGTCGGAAGTGATAGCACAGCTGTACGTTTAAATTTTTCAGAAATCCCTCATTCAGAACATGGTATATTATTTCATCTTAAAAATTTGGGGGGCAGACTTCCCGCATACCACTAGAGGGAGGGTGATATTAAAGTCCTGTTTGTGGCACATTAGTATATGTGAGGGGGCAAACTCCTCAAGATGGGTGGTGACCATGGTGGCCATTTAGAAGTCAGCCATCTTGGATACAACTTTTGTTTTTTCAATAGGAAGAGGGCCATGTGACACATCAAACTTATTGGTAATGTCACAAGAAAAACAATGGTGTACTTGGTTTCAACGTAACTTGAACAGGACTTTAATATCACCAACCATTCCCATGTTATTAAGGTGTATCCATATAAGTGGCCCACCCTGTAGTCTGTTTCTGATTGTTTGGTCAGAGACATTAACAACAACCCTTATGTAGGTTTTCACTTTCAGTAGCATCAATGTTTGTACAAGTGATGTCTATATGTTGATTCATGGTTTTCTTCTTTTTAAATCTGCTATAAAAAGACAAGGCCAGGAAAATCTCCTTCATATTTTTCTGTTTTATCATCAGTTACTTTGACACAATGGCATCTGCTGTGATGCTGATGAGGTCTCAGAAGTGTTAGCTTTATTTATATACCTAGACAGTTTACACTATTTCTCTATTGCAGAAAAAGTGTCACATAGTTTGGAATTAAATATTTGTAATTTACAAGGTTTCGAGGGTGCTTTCGACAGTACATATCCAGGATAAATGAGTATATGTTTCTGACAGAGTCAAATTTAAATTGAATATAATCAGGACTTTCTGAATCAGAATCAGAATTAAATGCTTCAGTTTTGAAAATCTTGGATTTAGTGTAGCTGACATTTTTGATTTTACCTCAGAACTCCTATGCAAGCAGTGCTCTAGTTAAACTGTGGCCATTTACCACCTGTATTATTATGTATTGTATTTTCTATACTGTAGTTGAAGCTGGTCAACCCCACGCAGTACCGCTTTGAGCATCTGGCCACACAGCTGAAGTGGCGACTGCAGGAGGGCCGTGGCGAAGCTGTTTACCAGATAGGAGTAGAAGACAATGGTCTGCTCGTCGGCCTGACTGAGGCTGACATGAAGGCCTCACTCAACACTTTAAAGAAGATGGCAGAGAAGTAGGTCATCTTGTACAATTTATTTGCTGACATTAAGACGTCACCAAACTTCACTCTGGTGTCATTCATTAGTTTTGGACTCCACAATGTTAGTGTCATGCTGGTTCTTTTGCAGCCAGAAATTACTATGTTTGGAGGACAGGGTGGCATTCTAAGTGTCTGTTAAGCTTAGCAAGCTTGGTTAGCAAGCTTCATTCATAATATGGATCAGTGTAACATGTAGATTACTGATCCTGATTTTCTGGGGAAACATCGAACCATTCCCAGGCCATCTGTTGCATGTAATCTCTCCAGTAGGTCCTGGGTCTACGCTGGACATGCCTAGCCTGAAGACTATCCAGGAGGCGACAGTCTCAGCTGGCTCCTTTCAATGTGAAGTAGTATCAGCCTATCTGAGCCCCTCCTGAATAACTGAACTCCTTATCCACCCTTTGGAGATGGCCTGTATTTGTATAGCGCTTTACTAGTCCCTAAGGACCCCAAAGCGCTTTACACAACCAGTCATCCACCCATTCACACACTGGTGATGGCAAGCTACATTGTAGCCACAGTCACCCTGGGGCGCACTGACAGAGGCGAGGCTGCCGGACATTGGCGCCACTGGGCCCTCTGACCACCACCAGTAGGCAACGGGTGAAGTGTCTTGACCAAGGACACAACGATCGAGACTGTCCAAGCCAGGGCTCGAACTGGCAACCTTCCGATTACAAGGCGAACTACCAACTCTTGAGCCACGATCGCCCCGGTCCTGGGTCAAAAACATCAGGACTAGATTAACTAATTTGACAAATTTATTTATCAGCAACAGTGCTTCATCTGGTGACATGACTTGACATGACATGAAAGTTTGGAAGGAGCCACCCAACTCCATCAATATATGTCAAACCATGAGCTCCATGAATCCTTACAGTCTGGCTTCAGAACACACCACAGGACTGAGACTACTCTTATCAAAATAGCTAATGATATCATGACAGTTGATTTTGGCCACATCAGTATCCTCAAGTTCCCAGATCTTTCTGCAGCCTTTGGCACTTTTCTCACACCATCCAGCTTTCACATATATCCAGATATCTTGTCCTCACTGGTACTCCTGGTACTGTAATCTCCTGCTTTCAGTCCTACCTCTCCAACCCACTGTTGTTTGTCACTGCAGAAGGCTCCCACTCCCCGTCTGCCCTGGTTAACCACGTTGTGTCTCAAGGTTCTGTGCTTGGACCCCTTCACTTCACCATCTATATGCTCTCTCTTGGTCAGATCATGTGCTGCCATGGTCTCTGCCTGTGTTCCTATGATGATGACACACAATGTTATCTCAGCACCAAACCCTCCACCCAGTTCCCCCCGCAATTGCTTGTCAAATGTCTGCATTGCTTCAGAACATGGATGTCATCTAACCTACTTAAGCATCAATAGTAATAAAACTGATCTCTTGGTTCTGGCCCCCAAAGCCCTACTGTGGAAAACTGATGTTCCACTCATTGTCGCAGACAGACGCCTCATCTCACTTTCCCCAGAAGTTCACAACCAGGGTGTTGTTTTGGACTCTGCACTTTAAGTCCAGGCGTATATCCAATCTGCCACAATCTCTCTCAACTTTGGCCATCACTCACTGACTCGGATAACTTCATCCATTAAGGCTTTGTCACCACATGATTATTAAATCTGTAATGCAACATATCCCATCGCAATCTTACTTAAAGTACTAAATACCCAACTCTATGCTGTACTCACCATTAGCAGTCTTGCTAATCTTGAATGTTCTAATGTTTGTTTATTTATTTAATTATTTTTTGATAGAAATGTAAAGCACTTTTAATTTTTGTAGTTAACTTTCCACACATGACACAGAATGCCTAATTACATTTTCTTAGGTAGATAAATCTACAATCATTAGGCAGGTTTCCAGTCACTGTTTGAAATAAATTGAAACTGGGAGAAGCCGTCTAAAAAAATTTATTACTGCTTTGCTCAGTAAATTGATTGGGATCAGTGTAAACTAAATGAAAATTGAATGATAAAACTTAAGTCTTTTTCTTTCATTTCAGAGTCGGGGCTGACATCACTCTCCTCCGAGAGAGGGAGGTTGACTACGACTCAGACAGAAACACGCGCAAAATTGCAGAAGTCCTTGTTCGAAAAGTTCCTGATGATCAGCAGGTAAGAGTCTGTCTGTTACACATGGTAGAGGAAAAAGAGTCCAGTTGAATCTGACAAAACAACAGTGGTGTCAAAATACAGCAATACTCTAAAAAGGATCACAGCATTGCCCATTTAGGCTTTAACTATAGAGAGCACCAAGGGTTCTTTTTTTAAACAGTGCTGTTTAATGGTTATGAAAATATGATCCCATTTTCTGTCTTGCTGTTTTGGTCTGCAACAGTTCCTGGATCTGCGGGTGGCAGTGCTAGGCAATGTGGACTCTGGGAAGTCAACCTTACTGGGTGTCCTGACACAAGGCGAGTTGGACAATGGACGAGGCCGTGCACGGCTCAACCTTTTCAGACATTTGCATGAGATCCAGACCGGACGCACCTCCAGTATCAGCTTTGAGATCTTGGGCTTCAACAGCAAAGGAGAGGTAATCCCTTTGCCACTTAGGATATTAGCAATATTCAGAAGTTTACATTCACTATGGACATGAATTCATGCTAACTTGGGGCTTTTAGTGATTTCTTTGAACTGTGCTTTTTCCAGGGTGGAATTATTGTACAGTATACATCTTTAATGACTTTATAAACAACAAATTTAAATCTTTTAACAAGTGGTGTAGATGGTTCTAGTGTCTTTTAACTTGATATTAATTTCTCATCACATTTTTGGAACATGCTTTTGGAATGGATAAAGCAGGCCAACATTAAGCTTCAAGGAATGGTCTTTGCCACACCCTCAACACAAAAATATAAATTTGTGGACTATGCTTAAAAGCCAAATTGATTTCAAGAAAATCACTTCAAATACTCTAAAATTCTGCCAAAGAGAGTGTTCTAATATTCAGCCAGAATTAGGCCAGGATCTTTTTAATTGCTGCCAGAAGCATCTGGTCAAGGTGGGACATTTAACTTTTGTTTGCTCTATTTTTTGAAACAGCTTTTTTTTTTTTAAAAATTATATCTTTATTTGGATTGGACAAGTAGAAATAAAAAAACAGAAAACATCTGGATAGCAGTATATAAATAACATATGAACGGAGTCCATTCCAGGTTTTTAGATTTAGTTTAGGAGAGCAGATGATAAACAACAATAATCAACAGGTACATATTATCCTCCTCTGGCTATTACTAGGAAAGTTGCTCACCTGCTCTCCAAAAGGAGATACCTAGAACACATTACATGGAACTATAAACACAAATTGGGGGAGGTCCGTGCTGCTGTCATGGTAAACAAGTAAATAAATGAACGAATAATAATAATATAAATAAATTAAGAGGAGAAAAAAAAAACAAGTAAGTGAAATCAAGTGAAGTCAGCTCTTGTGGGGGTAATAAATTGAATCCAATTGTTCCAAATTTGGTCGAATTTGGCCTTTTGATTTCTTAACAAATATGTCAATTTTTCCATCCTAAATATCTCTAGAATGATCCCAAACCAGTCATCCAGGGTAGGCTGGACTGGGCTTAACCATCTTCTAGTAATTGTTTTTTTACTTGCCACCAAAAGTAATTGCGCCAACTTAATCTCACTCTTACACTCCAGAAAGGGGACCAGACCCATGTATAAAACCTTAAAATCTAAAGGTATTTGAACGTTGAAGACTGCACTTAAAGAGGCCTGGACACCCATCCAGAAATTTTTTAACTTGGGACAGTCCCAAAAGACATGAAAATGGTTAGCAACAGTCGAGCCGCATTGTCTCCAGCATTGCATATGAACCCCTTTGTATCTCTCCTGATTTGGTGTCTTAAAATACCTAATGATATTCTTCTAGCCATGTTCCTTCCAGCTCATAGAACTGGATGTAGCCCACTGGCAGTGCCAAACATTTTCCCATTCCCCCCCAGAAATAACAATCCCTGATTCCCTTTCCCATTTATCTTTAGTGTATAAAGTATTATCCTCGCTGGCACTAGAGAGAGCTTTGTATAATTTGCAGATGGATTTAGTAGGAATCATGGTTGTGGCATTTTTCAGAATGAGGAAAAAATGTGACTCAACTTCATTAAAGTCAGACAATTTGCATTCATGATCAATATATGATCTCAGCTGTAGATATCTGTGGAAATCGTATTTTGTCAAGTAGTGGTTGTCCCGCAGGGCTTCAAATCTGAGCACAATATTTCTATGAGTAAGAGAGAGGAATGTCGTAAGGCCATAGGATATCCATGCTTTGAAGTTAGAGTCGTGTCTATTTGGGATAAAATCTGAGTCGAAAGCAAACCACCTGAAAATTTTTAACATTTTATGTATCCCACAGATGTTAATTACCCTCTGCCAAACTTGGAGGGTGTGAGTTAGCCAGGGGTTCCCCAAGGTTTCCAGCCGACACATTAAACCCTTATCTGCCATTACAGCTTGTAGAGGGAGTCGGTCCAACAAGCTGGATTCCAGTTCCTTCCACCTAGCTGTGTATGTTTCGTTGCACCAATATAAGAGAGGGGTTATTTGAGCGGCATAATAGTAAGAGAGAGACAGGGGAGACCCAATCCTCCCTTTTCCTTGGGGAGCTGTAAGGTGGCATATTTAACCCTTGGCTTTCGGCCCTGCCAGATAAATCTGGAGATCCACTTGTCCCACTCAATAAATTGATAGTCGTTCACTTCTATTGGCAAATTTCTAAAAAGGTAAAGCAATCTGGGAAGCATGTTCATTTTGATTGCGGATATCCGGGAGCTGAGACTCAAAAAAGGGACCAGATTCCATCTATGCAGATCATCTTTTATACTTGCAGATATTGGCTCGTAGTTTGCCTGAAAGAGCCCCGAGAGGTCCGCAGTCAGGTATAATCCCAGGTACTTGATTTTCCCATTATTCCAATTTACTTTAAATTTCCTACGTAAAGCTGCAGAAGCTGTGTAATTTAAAGTCATCACCTGTGTTTTTGAAATGTTAACCTTATAACCAGATAACTTCCCAAAATCAGTTAAGGTAGACATCAACTCACTAAAAGACCTCTCTGGGTCCTCCAGGCAAACCAGTACATCATCGGCGAACATTACTACTTTATGTTCAACTCCTGATAGTGCAACGCCCTTAATGTTATGATTTTGTCTAATCGATTGGCCTAATGTTTCTATGAATAAATCAAAGAGAAGTGGCGAGATTGCACAACCCTGTCTACAGCCACGTTCCAGGATAAAGGGCTTAGAGAGATCGCCATTCACCTTAATACGGGCTGAGGGTCGAGCATAAAGACCTTGAATTATTCTAATAAACTTATCTTGAAAGCCAAACTTCCCCAGAACCTTGTACAAAAATACCCATCTGACGGAGTCAAAGGCTTTCTCGGCATCTAAACTTCCTATTATTGATTGAATTTTATTTTTTTGTATTTGAGTAGAGATGTGTAATATTCTCCTAATGTTGTCAGTTGTTTGTCTATAGTGGATAAAACCAGTCTGATCTAAATTAATGAGGTCAGGTAGCAACTTCTCCAGTCTGCGAGCAAGAATAGAAGTAAATAATTTGTAATCCAGGTTAAGGACACTGATTGGTCGATAATTTCCACATTCTCGTTTATCTTTCCCCTCTTTTGGGATAATTGAAATAATTGCCTCCCTCCAAGAGGGTGGGATTTCTCCCTCCTATAGAATATAGTTAAATGACTTCAGCAATGTGGGAACAAGATCTGCCCTCAGGGTGCAGTACCACTGGGAGCTGAACCCGTCCGGCCCAACTGCCTTACCTGGTTTTGATCTGGAAAGAGCTACATTAATTTCTTCCGCTGAAATGGGATGTATTAAATACTCATTTTGAGAAACGAGGAGTGAAGGTAATTCTAGAGAACTTAAGAAGGCATCAATACAATTCTCCTCAGTAGCATTAGGTTGTGAATACAATTCCCTGAAGAAGGTCTCAAAACATTCCTGAATGTTTTCTAATTTTGTTTCCAAAATGTTAGTTTTGGGATCCTTGATTTGATATATCGTACTTTCCTCTAGTTGTTTGCGTAATTTATGTGCCAAGTATTTTGCAGATTTCCCTCCTATCTCATAGTATTTCTGCCTCAAAAAGATTAAATTATTTTGGGCCTCCTGGGTGTAAATATCCAGTGGGATTTGCGGTGTTTATATCTTCCTGTTCTTTCAACTTTAGATTTGCCTGTAAATCTGCTAATTTTTGCCCTTTGATTCTCTTTAGGTGGGAGGCAATAGAAATTAATTTACCTCTCATTACCGCTTTGAGCGTGTCCCAAAGAATGATTGGGGATACCTCCCCTGTGTCATTAACTTCTAAAAATTCTTTAATATCTTCCTTTAATTTGGAAATTATGGCAGGATCATTAAACAAGTGCGAATTAAATTTCCACAGTGTCATACGTTTTTTCCTAGCCACCTGTAGAGATAGAGAAATAGGACTATGGTCGGATAGATCTCTTGTTAATATGTCACAGTCTCTGACCCTAAACCTATCAGTTTTAAACATGAAAAAGTAATCCAGCCTTGCATACACTTTAAATGAACCAGAATAGTGAGTGAAGTCTCTAGTAGATACGTAGCGATCCCTCCATACATCTATTATCCCCATCTCTATCATATAGGAATTAACTTTTCTGGTAAGTGCTGTTACCTGGCTGGTCGGAGGGGAAGAATCTAGTTTGGGATCAAGCCTAAAGTTAAAATCTCCCCCACAGACAACTATCCCCCGAGAGTCCACCATTAAGTCAAACATATACCTATAAAATAGCCACTCGCTCCTAGGGGGGCATAAACATTTAATATTGTAATTTCAGATCCCTCTATCCTTCCTGTTATTCTAACAAATCTGCCTTCCTCGTCACATACTTCTGAGATATGTTCATAGTTTAGTGTACTAGAGATAAGTATAGCCACACCCCTCTTGTGTTTAGACTAGAGATGGACCGATCCGATATTACGTATCGGTATCGGTCCGATACTGACGTAAATTACTGGATCGGATATCGGAGAGAAATAAAAAATGTAATCCGATCCATTAAATATCAAAAAAGCATCTCACAAAACTTGCGACATGGCGTAACTCAGCTCATAACCGTAGCACGTTGGAGCAGTATGCCTCACCTGATAGAGGGCTGTGTGTATTTGTAGCCTCGCTACCAAACCAGCATTTCATCTCCGATGAAGTTATCCCAGAGAGAAGTAAAGGAAGTGTGTAAGTTCATCTCTGAATGTTTGTGAAGCATTCCCGCGTTAAGCTTAACAACCGATATATGGAGCAAGTACCTCTTCTTGCTGCTACTTCAATCGTGAAACTGATTAATGATTAGCTGATCGGCTTTTCTGTCGCAAGTCCGTCTCTCTTGTTTGTTTTTGGCCCACTTCGCGCCAGAAAGAGGAAACCAGCGGCTGAACAACAGCAGAACGTTTAAGCTTGATAAGCTGTTGTTAGAATGTATTTAATATTACTTTCTACACCAGGATCCTTTTCTACGTAGCTGACGGCTGGTAACTGTGCAGGGGCGGATCTAGCAAAGTTTAGCCAGGGGGGCCAATAGGGCATGAACAGGGAAAAGGGGGCACAAAGACATATTTTTCTTTCTTATTCTCATTTAAAGTGTCTAGCTTTTAATAAATAATTATCTGAATCTTACACCCCAAGTTTTAATCTTATATAAAATATATAGAAGTCCATTACTGTATATAACTGTTAAGTCTAATATACACTAGTAAGCTATACTACTTTTTCCTTTGGGAAGATACCATCTGTGCAGTCTGCAATTCTGTTGAAGAAAGATGTTGAATCTATTTAATTATTCTTGAAAAATAATTGATTTCTGTGCATTTTTTTCACACTGCATCAAATTAAAGTTGATTACGTCGATTAAGCATCATGAGATGGAGGGTGGGGGGTGTTTCCCTATTTTTTTTTGCTGGGAGTTTGCAACCCTATTAGTTAGGTTGCTTAATATTTCTGCTAAGTACCCTTTAAAATACCAGAGTAGGAAGGATGGAGTAGGTTTAAGTTTATTAGATTGATCAGTGTTGCTGAACTATGAAATATTTTGGGTGCAGTGTATTTTTTACATACAGGTATAACAGAATAGCTTTAGTGTTGTTGTTTATTGAAACTTGAATATTAACTTATACAAAATGCAGCAATATATTAAAAAAACAGTTTTATTGATTAAAAAACACACTATATCGGATTCATATCGGTATCGGCAGATATCCAAATTTATGATATCGGTATCGGTATCGGACATAAAAAAGTGGTATCGTGCCATCTCTAGTTTAGACTTAACGGAAGAAGAGAATACATATTTAAAACCCTTTCTTTTCAATCTCAAATGATCTACTTGGTTCATGCGTGTCTCCTGAAGTAATGCAATCTGTGCCTTCTCCTTCCTTAGTTTGGACAATATCTTATTCATCTTAATCACATTCAGAACCCCGTTAACATTAAAAGAGATTATTTTCACTGATTCACTTTCCATAAAGATATATTAGATTACCACAGCACATAAACTCAATAGCAGCAAGCAACCGCCTCTTAGAACAGTAACGAGTGAAAAAATTTAAAAATAAACAGAAAACATTTGAACATAACTGAAGCTTAAAGGCTCCTAGGCTGGCTTCTGACAGTGGAGCACTTCCACTGACACCCTCACAGCTTGAAGGGAAACCCCTTATTACTCCCTGAGGAGTTTTTAGAAACAGCTTTGTAACTTTATTTAAAGTTCAGTTTGAAATTTTTTCATAATGCTCTTCTTTTACCATTGCTAAATTATTTAGATGTGTTAAGGACTGTATTCTATTATCTTTTGTTTATTAGTAGGTTCTAAAATATATTTTTGCCTTCACAATCTGTAATGAAATCCTGAAAAAAAAAAAAATAATAATAATAATAAAGATTTATGGTGTATAACAATTTCACCTTTAGAAGCCCAAAATTACCATCATGCCCATGACAAGTGTATGGAAATTTTTCATTACAACTTAATAGCTTAATTACAATCATATAGTGACTAATTTATTTCATGGGTCATATTTCTGCTTTGTAGATTGGCCTCTCATCATAGTGTTAAATGCAGTATGTCAGACACAGTGAAGAACTACAGCATTTGAAATTTGGCATGTATATTTTTAATGTGCTGCCTAATTGATTCTCTACCTGACTCTTAAAAATCAGTCAGGTAGAGAAAAAACATTTTGTGGTTGTTGTTGCCATTGCTGCACACCTCAACTCAGGGTATTAGCATATTTATATTTGTAAACAATCCCTGACAATAAACAATCAAACTGTAAAAACAAAACAAAAGACGTGTTTTATTTCAATTCTGTCCTTTGGTGCAGCCTGTCTTGTATGTTACCTGTAAAAGGTTGTGAACTACAGTGAGTCCAGGACAGCTGAGGAGATCTGCGAAAGTTCTTCCAAGATGATCACCTTCATCGACCTTGCAGGACACCACAAGTATTTAAAGACCACCATCTTCGGCCTCACAAGTTATTGCCCTGACTTTGCCATGCTGGTGGTGAGCGCTAACACTGGTATTGGTAAGTAGCCTGTATTTTGTTTTTTGTTTTTTTAATATCTAAAACCTGTGGGTAAGCCACAGATTTACCCATCCAGTCAATTGAGAACATGCAAACTCCAGACAAAGTGGCCCAGGAATACCAAGAACCTTTTTAGAGACTTAACAACTGATTCACTATGTCCAAAAGATAAAAATTCTATGTGTAAATTTTGTAGGAAAATTGTTTCTAGTTGGACGTGATTGTAGTAGGGTTCTTTTACTCTTCCAGTGCCTTATTGCGTTAAGAAATATATAAGTTATGAACAGAGCAGGTTTCTCTTTGATTGTGTAGGGTTTCATTTGATGAAGACATTATCTAGTTAGTTAGAGTTAGTTAGATAAAAGAGGTGTCATGACGTGGTATAAACGATACAAGAAACAAAGGAGGTGTGTTTTCTGTCCAAACACACTTGTATGCTACCTGTCTGGATCACTTGGAACCCTGGGCGAGCAGATTAAAAAGTACCTGGTAACAGGAACTAATGGAAAACCCTATAAAAACTGGCGAACCGTGCCGACTTGATCTGAGTAGGTACTAATGGAAAAAGGGCCTTGAATTCTGTTTTTATAATTATTCTTTACTTGCTTTCAGACCATCATGCGACCATCTGGGCTGCAGCTGAAAGAATTAAAACTAAAACTGTCTTATGCAAATTTAAACATTAGTCAAACAGAATACTCATCTACACCTCATCAGATTCTTCCGTGACTTAATGATAGAGGCATTGACAAGTCTGTTAACACACCCAGCATTTTTACAAGCTTTCCTTCATGTGTCAAATAGGCTACACTTTAGTAATAAAGCACCTCTTTTCTAGTCTTACTGACCTATAACATTTAAGGCACAGAGTGATTTTAACAATAATCGACTATACAGTAATTTTTTCCTCCCCACTGCTAATCCTAGTTACCAGTGTTTGGGTAAGTGAATCCAGATAACTGACAGATACCCTAGGTATGTTTAACTCACTTCATAGTACAGAGTCCAGGCCTCTGACTACTTTCTAGGCACAAATAATTTGAATATTTAAAAATTAAATAGAATTGTTCTCACTTGAATCCAACTGCCTTGTTACGTTTAGATTTCCTATGCACATAAGATGCGAAACATCACAAGACAAGTGTTCTGGGTAATTGAGTATTTTATTTTTTCCTTCATCCAGCTGGTACAACTAGGGAACACCTGGGCTTGGCCATGGCGCTGAAAGTTCCTATCTTCATTGTAGTCAGTAAAGTGGACCTGTGTTCCCGAGGCACTGTGGAGCGAACAGTCAGACAACTAGAGCGAGTTCTGAAGCAGCCGGGCTGCAACAAGGTGCCCATGGTGGTGTTGAACCCTGACGATGCTGTGAGTGCAGCACAGCAGTTCACCCAGTCCACATGGTGAGTAAAAATACTCAATACTTATCAGCTACTGTGTATGGCGGGCAATAGCTTAATTGTACAGTGTATACAGCAGTATAAAAAAAATTCACTAATAAATAGATAAAGCAGTATATAGTGCTGCAGAAATGATAAGTGAAGGTCATGAAAATACTGCTACGATACACAAAGCACAAAATAACTGTTCTATAATGGATGATAACATTTTCGGAAAACTTGTTTAAAGTCGAATTCATGAATCGCATTGCATTTTAATATTGCGCTGTAATAGTGACCTTACATGTTCTACCTACAGTGGGATGCAAAAGTTTGGGCAACCTTGTTAATAGTCATTATTTTCCTTTATAAATCGTTGGTTGTTACAATAAAAAATGTCAGTTAAATATATCATATAGGAGACACACACAGTGATATTTGAGAAGTGAAATGAAGTTTATTGGATTTACAGAAAGTGTGCAATAATTGTTTAAACAAAATCAGGCAGGTGCATAAATTTGTGCACTGTTGTCATTTTATTGATTCCAAAACCTTTAGAACTAATTATTGGAACTCAAATTAGCTTGGTAAGCTCAGTGACCCCTGACCTACATACACAGGTGAATCCAATAATGAGAAAGAGTATTTAAGGGGGTCAATTGTAGGTTTCCCTCGTCTTTTAATTTTCTCTGAAGAGTAGCAACATGGGGGTCTCAAAACAACTCTCAAATGACCTGAAGACAAAGATTGTTCACCATCATGGTTTAGGGGAAGGATACAGAAAGCTGTCTCAGAGATTTAAGCTGTCTGTTTCCACAGTTAGGAACATATTGAGAAAATGGAAGACCACAGGCTCAGTTCAAGTTAAGGCTCGAAGTGGCAAGAAAGTGACCAAGAAAAATCTCGCATAGACAGAAGCGAAAAATGGTGAGAACAGTCAGAGTCAACCCACAGACCAGCACCAAAGACCTACAACATCCTCTTGCAGCAGATGGAGTCACTGTGCATCGTTCAACCATTCGATGCACTTTATGCAAGGAGATGCTGTATGCGAGAGTGATGCAGAGGAAGCCTTTTCTCCGCCCACAGCACAAACAGAGCCGCTTGAGGTATGCTGAAGCACATTTGGACAAGCCAGCTTCATTCTGGAATAAGGTGCTGTGGACTGATGAAACTAAAATTGAGTTATTTGGGCATAACAAGGGGTGTTATGCATGGAGGAAAAATAACACAGCATTCCAAGAAAAACACCTGCTACCTACAGTAAAATATGGTGGTGGTTCCATCATGCTGTGGGGCTGTGTGGCCAGTGCAGGGACTGGGAATCTTGTCAAAGTTGAGGGACACATGGATTCCACTCAGTATCAGCAGATTCTGGAGATTCTGGAATTTCCACTTCACTTCACTTCACTGTGTGTGTGTGTGTGTGTGTGTGTGTGTGTGTGTGTGTGTGTGTGTGTGTGTGTGTGTGTGTGTGTGTGTGTGTGTGTGTGTGTGTGTGTGTGTTTGGCTGGATGCACATTTGCAGCATTACACCCATCTTCACCCTTTCCAGTGTGTCTGGTGAGAATCTGGACCTCCTGAAGGTTTTTTTGAACATCCTTCCTCCACTGAGCAACAGCAAGGAGCAGGAAGAGCTGATGCAGCAGCTCACTGAGTTTCAGGTATCCAAACCCACATACACACATGCTTTTTTTCCATCACTTCTGGTGACATAACCCTGACTTAAATTAATTTCCTTGAGATTTACTTTATCCTCAGTATAACTTTACCCAGTACTTCATTATTTAACAGTCATTGGTTTTAACTGATGCATGACACTAGAGATGGACCGATCCGATATTACATATCGGTATCGGTCCGATACTGACCTAAAATACTGGATCGGATATCGGAGAGAAATAAAAAATTTAATCCGATCCATTAAATATCACGAAAGCACCTCACAAAACTTGCGACATGGCATAACTCAGCTCATAACCTTAGCACGTCGAGCAGTATGCGTCACGTGATAGAGCGGCTGTGGCGTGCGAGACCTCTCAGTGGTCTGGTTGAGTATTTCGAGCCTCACTACCAAACCGGCATTTCATCTCCGAGAAAGTTATCCCAGAGAGAACTAAAGCAAGTGTGTAAGTTCATCTCTGAATGTTTGTAAAGCATTCCCACGTTAAGCTTAACAACCGATATATGGAGCGACTGCCTCTTCTCTCCCCCTCCCTCTCCTGTTGCTACTTCAATCATGAAACTGATCAATAATCGGCTGATCGGCTTTTCTGTCACGACTCCGTCTCTCTTGTTTGTTTATCACCCACTTTGCGCAAGAAAGAGGCTAAACAACAGCAGCAGGTTTAAGCTTGATAAGCTGTTGTTAGAATTTATTTAATATTACTTTCTACACCAGGATCCTTTTCTGCGTAGCTGACAGCTGGTAACTGTGCAGGGGCGGATCTAGCAAAGTTTAGCCAGGGGGGCAGGTAGGGCATTAACAGGAAAAGGGGGGTACAATGAAATACTTTTCTTTCTTATTCTCATTTAAAATGTCTAGCTTTTAATAAATAACTATCTGAATCTTACACCCAAAGTTTTAATGTGATGTAAAATGTATAGAAGTCCATTACTGTATATAGTAACTATTAAGTCTAATATACCCTAGTAAGCCATAGTACTTTTTCCTTTGGGAAGGTTCCATCTGTGCAGTCTGCAAATTTGTTGAAGAAAGATGTTGAATCTATTTAATTATTCTTGAAAAATAATTGATTTCTGTGCATTTTTTTCACACTGCATCAAATTAAAGTTGATTACTTCGATTAAGCATCATGAGGTGGAGGGTGGGGGGTGGTTCCCTATTTTCTTTTTTTTTGCAGGGAGTTGGCAACCTTATTAGTTAGGTTGCTTAATATTTCCGCTAAGTACTCTTTAAAATACCAGAATAGGGAGGATGGTGTAGGTTTAAGTTTATTTATTACACAGCGTGCTGTGGGGAAAAGCCTGTTCTAACGTTTGAGTCTAAGGTTTATTTTTTAGCACCTGACGGCTCTTTTTTGCTTCTCATCTGTAAACACTCTTTAACGGGATTCAGTTTATTTTCTGAAGTCTCAACAGGATCTTGAACTTTATTGTGAAAGGTTTATGTGCAAAATAAACAAGCGGATGGTGGAGCTACGCCATAGTTTTAACCTCGTTGTTGCTAACGACAACACGTAAAAACAGTTGCTTGTCCATCTGTGGTGTGGTTATATTAAACATAAGAGAAAGAGAGAACTTTAAGAAATTGATATAGCCACTACAATGACCATCAAAATCATGAAAAATATTGCCATAAACAGTTTATTTTGCGCCACAACGAAACAAACGATAGCATAATAGGAAACGATAGACATTTTTATATCGTTATATCGAACAGCCCTAGTACCCGAACCTTTATTAATTTTAACCTAACGTTAACCTAACTCTAACTTTTCTTTAACTTTAATATTACTTTATTGCCTTCACGCCACAGTTCAGCTGCCTGGGACCATATGAGGGGAATTGAGATACCTCTCACAACTTAACCTACTATAACCGTACACCAAACCAAGTTTGAACTTAAATGTAATTATTTCCCTTACAGATATTTTGACATTTGAAATATTTATTTCCTTATATACGTGTGTATATAAGGAAGTTGAGTTCCCACAGTACCCACAGTAGTTCAATAATTAGAGATCATTTGGATGATATGAACATGATTTACTGTGACAGATAAACTAATGTATTTGGCGATTAGACTCTGATGGACCATCATGGCAGAAAAGATTCTCAGGCGTGATAAGAGTTAGGATAAGACCTCTCCCAGTCTAGATGGTTGTGGTGAAGAAGATGGAACTCTGATCGGGTTGCACGAATGAGAACCTGAAAGAGGGAATGACAGAGCACTGAGATTTAAACCACACAGAGTGGCTGATTGGCTTTAAAGAAGGCGGCAAGAAGATGATTGGATTAGTGTAATGATGACAGTACTGAGTTTCACAGCATGGGAAAGTGGCAGTGGAGTAACGAACAGGCTAGCAGCCAAACACTCAGGAAAGCAAGCAGATGAATTATTACATTACTGCAGGTGCACTCGCAGTCTTACTACCACTCTTCATTGTGCAGCATCTGTTTACCACAGTGTAAGTATAGGGTAAAGAATGTGTTAGGTAGTAACTCTGGTGAGCCCAGGTAGCAGAACACGCAGACACCAGGGGTTTCACAGTGACAGTGTTGTATTTACAGTGACGGTGTTTTATTCACAGTGACAGAGAGAGAAAATACAAACACAGTTCAGGGGTGTGCTGGAAAAACTGGCAGGGCACTCGACCGGTCTATGGGAGGAGAACAGAACAGAATTAGAGACTGAACACAAAAGGCAAGGATGAAAATAAGTTAGGAGGAGAGTTGGAGAGCTTACTTGGCACAAACTGAGTTACAGACTCGGAAGGAGGTTTAACGGGAACAAAGGCTGAGGCAGGTGGAGTGTGTGGGCTGCTCGCGGTGCAACCCATCTCCTTAATGGCAAATAACTTAATGGCTTAAGCCTTAATGGCTTTTTATTATTATTATTGTTATTATTATTATTAACATTATTGTTTTGTTTACTCTTATTGTTGTCTTGCTGCTAAACAAATTAACCCTTTGGGGAATAAGTAATTAAGAATTTGAATTTAATTGAATTGGTAGGCAAGGTGATTCCCAGTTCAGACCGATTAAACAGTCTTCAGAGGCACAGACAGGCGGTCGGGGAGCGAGGCAGGCTGGTGGAAGGAAAATAAGAGAGGAAACAAATCTTAAAACACTCGGCAGGTCGTAGATTCCAGTCTAGAGAGCGAACTCGCACATTACTACTTGTGGAAGAGGCAATACTCTTACACCAGATGTCAGCCACGCAGCTCCCTATAAAAGCTCCGGCCTGATTTGCCACAGGTGTGCTGGGGATCCTGCAAATCACCGCCCTGCCTACCCTGCGCCGAAAAAGGAAAAAGAAAACAAAAACACACCACACACACACACCAGCCCCTAATAGAATGTGGTAGAAACGTGTGTGTGACTTGCATGCTGGAGTGTGGAAAGCGCAGACTGATATTTAATCGTTTCTGTGTTTGAAGGTTGATGAGATCTACTCAGTTCCTGACGTTGGGACTGTGGTTGGAGGAACTCTGTACAGGTGAGATAGCACTGTCTGCTTTAATATGTTGTCAATATTATTTTAAATTTTATTCTTGAAACAGTGGGAACCCCAAATATTCATAGAGATATACATAACACATGACTTTTATAAGAATAGAATCTTTGATAATATATCGCAGCTTTTCATTTTACGGGTCCTTGGTTGGACACAGACCAGGTCTTTGTAATCATGGAAAGTGCCGTGCATTACACTAAGAACAGTTTGTGTTTGTGTGACGGTCTGTGTTTCAGTGGAATGTGTAGGGAGGGTGAGAGGCTGGTGGTGGGTCCAACTGATGAGGGCCGTTTTCTGCGCCTGAAGGTGGGCAGTATCCAGAGGAACCGCTCTGCCTGCAGAGTGCTGAGGGCTGGACAGGCTGCAACGCTGGCTTTGGGAAACTTTGACCGTTCACTACTGCGCAAGGTCAGAGGCCACCTAAAGACATGAAAGGATGTAGGAGATGATTTAAAGGGGGATTCAATTTTGTTTGTTTTTTTTAAATGTAACTTGCACAAATTCATACATCTCTGTGTGTATATATTGCATATTTTGTTTGTTCCCTTTTATTTATACTGGAAGTTACTTTCCAGTTCCTTTGAGAATTTGGAAAACACAGAGGGAAATGATCGCAGTCGACCTTCATGGTCGCAGTTTTTCAAATTTATTAATGGTGTTTAATTTCTCTGTGAAACACAGACCAGACTCATGCTAAAAATACAGAGTATTCTGTTATTAGTTCAGGATCTTTACCTTATAACCTTGCGTAGTTGTGAGACTCTGTGCTCAAGTTCCCTCGCTTTTGTGTGAGTTTCAACTTAAAAGTACAAATTTTGACCAGAATTTTCTTCCTTTCAGCTATAACTTGTAATTATGTTTTACAAACACAAATCTTTTTTACGCACACTGAAATTCTTATCTACGTATGCACAAACAAGGTTACAAAACACAAAATTTTTATGACCATAATTTGAGCCCTCAGATTACTTCCTGGTAATCCAAACAGAAATTCACATATTTGGTCTCTGCACAATTTTAAGGTCATTGGTGAAACTGCAGACACCACAAGTGGTGAGAACACAAGTTCAGAGGGATGATGTAGCTTTGTATTGTATTTTTTTTCAGAGAAAATTAGTCCATATAATTAAAAAAACAACAAAGACAAAACTCACAAAACTATTGAATTTCTTGACTCATTCAAATGGCACATAAATTGGCACATATAGTTCCTGAGTAAGGCATGAAAAGGTGGGATGTTGCTCATGAAAAACATTTGACTTGCAGACTTGGAAGTCTAAGGAAAATTCTAAATGCATCCTGAAAAGCCACTTGCAGTTTTTTGGCTATGGTTTGGCTTTGGTTATGGCTTTACTATAAAAAAAGTACAATAGGCTTAAAAAAAAGTGCCAGATTTACGTGCCAAGATATTAGCTTGCTCGTACACCTTCACAGCACTGTCTTTTCACATCATCATCATCATTACAGAGATCACTTGTTAAGATATGACCCAAGTTTTATACATTGTTCCCCACATCCAGTACTTGGTTGCTAAATGAAAAGATGGAAAATTTAGCTTGTCATCCTCCTTAGTTGTAACAATCACAATAACATGCTTTTTAGGGTTAAAAGCAATATCATACTGGGCACTATAACTAGCACAAACTAAGTAACTACTGCAAACCAGGACTGTAGGGAGACAAAATGACCAAATCATCATGGAGGTTACCCACCATACACCCAGTCTTACATTCATTTAACTTGACAGAAAGATCATCAATATTCAAACTGAATACAACATGAGACAATATTGCACTTAACTTGCATAGTTTGATGTGAGGAAAGTGTATTGTCTTTACATCAAATGTTTTTATGCTAAATTGCTGATACATTTGTTTTTAACAACTTGTATATGTTGATGGATGTGAACCCAGCGTTACTCTTCAAATACCAATCTGTGTATTAGAAGGTGGGCATATTATTTATCCAAAAATGAAACATCTCTCTTGTGAGCTTGAACTTATGGATGATAGAAGCTAGTTTTGGATTCTACCACCTGGAAATGTCTGAGAGTGTGCACAACCAACTTGTAGGAAAATTTCAATTTATTCTTAACAAGTTGCGCACTAATGGATAAAGGACTGCTTTTTGATACCTGTAAGACCTGCAAATATTCTACAACTGCTGATAACAACCTGTGGTTACATCAGTGTGTTATTGATGTTACAGGGCATGGTGATGGTCAGTCCCAAGATGAACCCAACCATCTGCTGTCAGTTTGAAGCTGCCATTGTCCTGCTCTTCCATGCCAAGACTTTCCGTCGGGGGTCACAGGTCACCATACACGTTGGTAATGTCAGGCAGACTGCCACTGTGGAGTGCCTTCATGGAAAGGTTTGAAATTACATAATACATGATTATTTTTCAAGCTTCTATGTAACCACATCATGTAACCTTGGATTTCTGCTGCAGGATGAGCTGCGTACTGGCGAGAGAGCTGTTGTTCGTTTCCGCTTTATCAAACACCCCGAGTACTTGCGCCTGGGCGCTAAGCTTCTCTTCAGGGAGGGTGTCACCAAAGGCATCGGCCATGTCACCTGCCTGCTGCCCCCTTCTCAGAATCACAACCAGAACCACGACCAGAACCTGCAGGATTACTAAAAATTGCTCCTTCATCAAACAGACAGATGTTGAGGCAGTGAGAATGATGACTGCTTGGGGAACATAGGTCTCTGATCAAATTTAGCCATGCACATCATGTTGGAGTCCCACCTGTCTTGGATCTATGTTTCTGTCCTCATCCGTTCCTGCGATGATGTCAGAAAGGCTGTTTTCCAGCAAACATTCATATCTTGAGTTAAGCTGGATGACCATTAAGTGGACTTAAGCCTGAAGATTAATTTGAAGTTTTGCCACAGATTGATTAAAAGGTTCCTTTTTATCATTGCCGCTGTCATTGGAAGATAGCAGGAGTATTTTAAAAGCATGAATAGTGCTTACTCATCGCTGATGTGGAATGAAGGTGTAATTCTGTTTCTCTTGATGTGCACGACGGATTGACCTCGCTCTACGTACGAGACATGTTTGCACGCTTAAACTCATCAAGAAATTTGGTGAGGGAAGATTATATTTAGCACATACTTTATTTTCATTAGTCTTAGGTGGATTCCTTTCTAAGGAGTCTGCTTATGATGCCAAACATTTTAGACCCTTGCCGTGGTTTTTTCGTGGTCTAGCCATTGACTGGGGTATTTTTCACAAAGCATTGGAGGAGTCAGGTGCCATTATCTGACAACATTGGTGGGCAAACTATTAATTTGTGATTTCAAATTATCACCAGAAGTGTGTAACTTCATTAGCAACATCCTCCCGAAATGCACCAACAACATTGAGAGTAACATCCTCCTCTTTGACACTTAATGCTCGCTGGTCACTATGATAATGCGTAAATATTTCCAAATAAGACACACAACTACAACAAGGTAAAAGACCCAGTTAACTGAGTTAATGATAGAAAACCCTGAAAACCATCAATTTCACACCCGAGCCTCAACTCTCGCGGCCCGGTACGAAATGACTCAGGCTGTTTTCCAACAAACATTTGTATCTTAAGTTGGATGACCATAGTGGACTTAAGCCTGAAGATTAATTTGAAGTTTTGCCACAGATTGGGGGTTGGGGACTGCTGGACTAATTATTGCAATGACTGATCTATATGTACTGAATGGTTGACTAAGGCTACATTCACACTGCAGGTCTTATTGCTAAATTCTGATTTTTTTGATCAAATCCGACTCTTTTTTTTGTCTGGTTGTTCACACTACAAATAAAATGCAACAGCAAATGCGCTCTAGTGTTCACGGCCCTCAAAGCATGCACAAAAGAAGATGTCACACACAACGCGCTCTGCTTATAGAAGTAAAAATGGCAGCTACAGAGCTAGTAGGTGTTGTTTCCGCAGTCTATCAATTTCTGCACAGTCATAACCGACATAATTTTGAAAAATTAATTAGGAAAAGAACGACACTGAGAAAAAAGAGAGTCCATGCTTTAACAATGGCCTCGTTTGGACCAGTGGCTGCTACCTCCATGCAGAGGTATATATGGCCACGAAGTCGTTTAGCTTGTTTGAATTGTCTCCCCATATGCTAATCAAGTCCAAAACCTCAGTTTCTGTTCATTGACTCGCTCCGTCTCCAGTTTCCGCCGCCATGCTTTCTCGTTTGTCTTTTCCAGCGCTGATAATTGGCATCTGTCTTGTGTCAGTGACATAAAATACGGATTTAATGCAACATGACCATTCAAACAGCACTCGCTTTCCTAAACATCAGATATGTATCGGATTCAGTACCACATACGAAGTGACCTAGGTTGGATTTGAAAATACCAGATTTGTGCTGTTCAAACTGTCATACCATGATCGGATATGGGTCGCATAGGGTCAGAAAAGTCGGATTTGATGCATTTTCGCCTGCAGTGTGAACGTAGCCTAAGATGTTTTGGTGATTCAAAAAAATGTTTGGTCTTTTGATTTGAGATCACATTGTACTAGTTTGTGTTCAGAACTGTAAAAACATACTTCATGCTAATACTTAGACATATTTCTGCAGGACGACCAGGTGATTCTATTACAGTTATTTTTTGAAGATGATTTACTTTCTGAATGTTGGATGAAATATATATTTTTGTCCGGAGTTAAGCTGTTAGTTAAATGCATCATAAGTCACTGTGTTCCAGGAGTGTGGCAGGTTCCTTTTCCCTCAAGAAGGTGAAAAAACATTTTGTAGAAGAAACTGGCATTAAATTCTTAACCATCAAATCCTGTATATTCAGTATCTGCTTTTACGAATGACAGAAATATTTGCTACTAGGTTTCCAGTTTGTTCCAACTCTCCATTCATATTTGTTGGCTGTATTAGAAGTTTGTACATTTTATAAGCCAGGCAGCTTTTGCAGCTAAACCTAACCTGCATGCCCTTTGAGTGATTAAAAAACAAACAAACGCACATTTCAAGTATAACACACATGTGGTGGAGTGTTTATGCAGGTAAACTTCATTTTTCTGGGGTTCTGTGCAATTGTAAAGCTAAATATTGAATGTACTTTCCTTGATCCTGTGTAGCATTTCAATCTGATTGCTGTTTAATAGAGTGATGGTTGATTTCGCACTTTGTATTTTGATTCTGCATGTTGGAGACTACCAGTTCTGCAGTACAGTGTAACGTGGAAGTGGTACTGAAAGGTGTGACATGCTAAAGCTGAACATTTAAATGTTATGGGGTGAATTTATTAGTTTTTACTGACCGTCCCTTTTAGTGAGAAATAAAAAAGTAACAGTAAGAAATGCAAATTCTGCTTTCATCAATTTGCAACTTTAACACAGAGGATGTTTGTTTTAGACATCGTATTATGAAAAATGGTTTTGTTCTCCATCTTCTCAGCTTTTCTGAGTTTAGTACCAATACTGGAACCATGAGGAAATGGCTGTCAGTCTCAAGTGTTTTAAAAAAAATCTTCCATAACATTTCCATATCATGGTAGTCTTTTGCATTTGTTTCTCCCATCCGGATTTGGGAACTTCTAATCCTGGGGTCTGCAACCTTTATCATCAAAAGAGCCATTTTGCCCCCTCATCTGCCAATAGTCGGGAGCCGCATAAAATAACAGAGCTTGTAAACTTTTAAGTTTTTATCTTCTTTTTTTTTTTTAAATTAAAAACTGAATAAAACAACAGAAGTGCAGTGTGCATTTGTAGGCCTGCTTTGACATATCTTAAACTGAACTGTAGGCCTATTTAAGTTCTTCCTATATTTGTGTAAAAGTAAAATAAAAACTAGCCCACTTTAATATAAATAAAACAATAAATAAAAATAAATAAAACATTTAGCTGCAACTTAGCAGCTTTAAAAAGAAAAAGAAAATTAGGAGCGTCTTTGACAGCGTCGTTGTGGGTGATCATGGCTCAAGAGTTCGCCTTGTAATCGGAAGGTTGCCGGTTTGAGCCCCGGCTTCGACAGTCTCGGTCGTTGTGTCCTTGGGCAAGATACTTCACCCGCTGCCTACTGGTGGTGGTCAGAGGGCCTGGTGGCGTCAATGTCCGGCAGCCTCGCCTCTGTCAGTGCGCCCCAGGGCGGCAGTGGCTACAATGTAGCTTGCCATCACCAGTGTGTGAATGTGTGTGTGAATGGGTGGATGACTGAATGTGTAAAGCGCTTTGGGGTCCTTAGGAACTAGTAAGGCGCTATACAAATACAGGCCATTTACAGAGTCCATGTCAGTGTTCTCTCATCCTCTTCGGGTTTTTTCTCAGCCAGCAATCAACTGAAGCACCTGAACATACAAAAAATGTACATCAGCTCGGAGTCTAAAACATTTTTTTTTCCTAAAGCATAATACCCTATTAAATACTTGTTCTTTAAATACCTGTAAATACTTGTTATTACCTGTGTAATGTCTGAAGTTCACTGCAGATCTTCCCTATGTCGGGGCTGTAAGATGTGACTTTGATCTTCATACAGGACTGTAGGCTCTCATCTGTGAGGCGGGAGCGGTGTTTGGACTTTATGAAATTCATGCTTGAGAAAACTTGCTCGCATAAGTATGTTGAGCCAAAGATGGACAAGACTCCAAATGCATACTTTTTCATGTTAACATACATGTCAGGAATGGCACTCCAGTATTCCGTTTGTCGGGGTAGGGGAGTTTTTCCATATCACTCCATTTGTGCTCTTTAGCAAGCGTAGCCTTCTGACGGGCGACTTCTTCAAGATCCGCAGTCAGTGTTTTGAACTTATTTACCCACAAATCTTTATCCACTATGTTGGCTAGTTCAATTTCTAGAGGCTTGCTTACTCCGTGAATGCAACTGTGTTCAGCAAGAATGGGTCGGTGTCCAGCGGTGTGACAGGGAAGGAGAGAGTATGTTTCTCCTTTCTGAAATCACGTTCTCGTTCTCCAAATGCAGCTTGCATTGCAATGATGGCACGGTGGGAATAATCATAATTTATTTGATTGTTCGCTTTTTTGAACTCTCTTAGGGAGGGGAAGTGAGAGAGCGTACCTTTTTGTCCATCTCTTGTGAACACTCTCATCTTGCACTCAAATGCCAAAACATTCTCCAGTGTCTGCAGGGCCGTGCTTCCCTTTACCCTTTATTCAACGTGTTCAAGTGACTTGTCATATCCACCATGAAGTAAAATTTACCCAGACAATCGAGGTCTTCCAGTTCAGGATAGCGGAGGCCTTTGCTTCCCAAGAAAGTTTTCACATGCTCCAGACATGTAGCGAAGCGTTTCAGCACCTCTCTCCTGGACAGCCACCAGACTTTGTTGTGCAGCAGGAGATCGGAATATGTGTTGTCGACTTCTTCTAACAATAAACAAAACTGTCAGTGGCTTAATCCGTTCGCGATTATTTTGTTCACTATCTTGATAACGAGGTTCATCACTTCAACATATTCAGGGGTGAATGTTTCTGCGCACAGTGCTTCTTGGTGGAGGATGCAGTGAAACGCCATCAGCTCTCGATCCAGTGACTTTTGAAGTAAATTCACCAAGCCTAATGTGCTCCTCTCATACTGGGTGCCCCATCAGTAGACACTGACAGGTGAGTGGTGATTTTTCCTTTAGCTTCTAGACAACTCACAACAGCCTCACAAATGTCCTGCCCTCGTGTTTGGCCCTTTAGCGGTATGAGTTCAATCAGTTCTTCCTGCGGCCCATAACAGTTGACATATCTGCATAACAGTACTGTCTGCTCAACATCGTTCACTTGACTCATCACAGGCAATTGAAAATGATTGAGCTGAATTGATGTCATCAATTTGCCAACTGCTGATGTTTTTTGCCATTTTAATGGTCCTTTCTCTGACAATCTTTGCAGAAAGAGGCATCTCTCTAATTTTCGGAACAATTTTTAACAGTTTTTAAAGTCGGACAATAGATGCTCTGATATTTTTATGAACGATTCTTTCATATATTCTCCGTCTGTGAACGGCTTCCTCCTCTTTACAATCTCCAGGGATGCTACACAACTAGCAGTGCTAGTTGACTGTGGAGGGCTGATCCACTTCTTGAAAGATAGTTTGCTCTCTTCAGCTTTTCGTAGCAGTTCCGTCTTCGGCTCCATCTTCAGTTGGGGATTTTTCAGCGAATCCTTAGTGCTCTAACACATATCCATGTGTTAGAATGGCCCAGTCAAAGTCCATATCTAAATCCAATCGAGAATCTGTGGCAAGATCTGAAAACTGCTGTTCACAAACGCTGTCCATCTAATCTGACTGAGCTGGAGCTGTTTTGCAAAGAAGAACGGGCAAGGATTTCAGTCTCTAGATGTGCAAAGCTGGTAGAGACATACCCTAAAACAGCGGTCCCCAATCCCCGGGCCACGGACTGGTACCGGTCCGTGAGTCATTTGGTACCGGGCCGCGAGAGTTGAGACTCAGGTGTGAAATGTATGGTTTTCAGGGTTTTTATCGGTTTTTAGCATTATTTTGTTATCGTTTTTTTCGTTAACTCGGTTTTAATGGGTCTTTTCACGTGTGTTATGAATAAATCTTCTTTTTTTCAGTACCGGTACTAGTTTTATTTTGTTGTATTTATCCGTGACACCTTAAAGGCCGGTCCGTGAAAATATTGTCGGGCACAAACCGGTCCGTGGCGCAAAGAAGGTTGGGGACCGCTGCCCTAAAAGACTGGCAGCTGTAATTGCAGCAAAAGGTGGTTCTACAAAGTATTGACTCAGGGGGCTGAATAATTACGCACACCCCACTTTTCAGTTATTTATTTGTAAAAAATGTTTGGAATCATGTATGATTTTCGTTCCACTTCTCACGTGTACACCACTTTGTATTGGTCTTTCACGTGGAATTCCAATAACATTGATTCATGTTTGTGGCTGTAATGTGACAAAATGTGGAAAAGTTCAAGGGGGCCGAATACTTTTGCAAGTCACTGTATGTTGATGTACTGTTACGGTCGACGTGTAGGACTCACATGCAGGACTCAGAGGTCAGATGCACACAAGAGAATTTATTTACAAAGTCCACCGGGTGTATATACAAAAAGCAGCAGGTCAGTGCTATATACAAAAGGTAAGGGGACAGGGCTCCAAGGAAATCCAGCGGAAAACTTGCCTCTCTCCAAACAATCCACACACGAAATCAACCTCTCTCTCCGACGCTCGTCACACGGGAAACACAGGGGAAACCATCCTGGGAGTCTCTACACAAAGAAACGCTTGTTAATGCAAAAGCACAGAGACACGAGAGAACACTTGCCGAGGCTTGACTTCATTAACGCAAACCACACAACGATCCAGCGAAGAACAGCAGTCACTCCTTGGCTTAAATGCTGGCCACACTAATGAGGCTCAGGTGTTTCTTCCTCTGAGGCGTGTGGGCCGAGAGCATGAACCCGCAATGAGTTCCGCCCCAGCGAGAGAGAAAAAGAGAGAACAGAGAGAGAAAAGCAGAAACTGCTGATCAGCGTCCTGCTGATCCTCCAGGCCGTGACATGTACCTTGCATAACTGTATGAACCCATATTGCACAATACAACTCTGCAGGTTTTTTGTCATTACATTACTTTGATGACCTGCACTGAATGGAATCAGCCAGGGATGCATAGTCTGTCATGGTCTGTGGCCCTGTGTCTGAGGAGTGTGTGTGATGCCCTGGTGGCCACACCCACAGGCTGGGCCATCACCATCACGCCTGCATCCCATTCCGGGCAATTACATGGAGGACTATTTAACCCTGTGCTAACAGGTGCGCCACGCCAGTCCGTTAGTCACCCCTCTGCGGTAACTAGGCTCCCCGCAAAAGCTTTGTATATATGTGTTATGTGAGCTAAGTTAATTCTGCCTTTGTCTGCCTAGGTTACTGTCTGTTCTGCCTAGCAAACAGGTTGAGATTGGCAGTTCCCACACCATCACCGAATCCGTCACCACCCATTTCCCAAGCACCTGACCCCGAAACGCCTACCATTTGGTTCAGATAAGAGAGGGGGATGAGTGGAAGACCGCTTTTAACACTCCGCTGGGGCACTTTGATTATTTGGTTAGGCTGTTCGACTTAACAAACGCCACTGCGGTCTTCATCCGTTTCCTTTTTGGGCTATATATTAGCAGGAGGGCAGGTGAAGACGGACCCAGTGGAGTGGCCAGTCCCGAAGTCGCGGAAGAAGCTTCAACGTTTCCTCGGGTTTGCAAACTTTTACTGACGTTTCATCCGCAACTACAGTCAAGTAGCCGCACCTCTCACTCTTCTCACTTCTTCTAAGGTACCTTTCGCCTGGCCCCCGGAGGCCCACACAGCATTCACTAAGCTAAAACAATTATTCACTTCGGCACCCATTCTGATCCATCCCGACACCACCAAACAATTCATCGTTGAAATGGACACGTCCGACACCAGAGTCGGGGCTGTTCTCTCTCAGCAGTCTGGGCCTCAAGGTAAGCTCCAGCCGTGTGCCTACTTATCTCACCGGCTCACCCCTACTGAGAGGAATTATGATGTAGGAGACAGGGAGCTTTTGGCCATAAAACTGCCAGAAGCAATAGAAGAGTGGCGCCACTGGCTGGAGGGAGCCGAGCAACCCTTTCTCATATGGACAGATCATAAGAATCTAATCTATCTCAGGACTGCTAAAAGATTGAATTCCCAACCTGCTGTCACCCTCAGAGCAGTAATTCACTGGATCCACACCGCACGATTTTCGTGCCACCCTGGTATGAGTAGAACCATAAGCCTTCTCAAACGACATTTCTGATGGAAGTCTTTAATAAAGGATGTGAAGGAATATGTGTCAGCCTGTGCTGTTTGCGCCCGCAATAAACTGTCCACTAAGCACCCTGTAGGCCTGCTCCACCCACTCACCACACCTCACTGGCCTTGGTCACACATTTCATTGGATTTTATTACTGGTATCCCCCGATCCTCAGGAAAGAGTGTCATCCTCACCATAACAGATAGATTCTCTAAAGCCGCTCACTTCATTCCGCTAGCGAAACTACCCTCCGCCTCTGAAACGGCCCAGGCCCTGGTAGAGAATGTTTTTCGGCTCCATGGAATTCCCCTCAAAATAGTCTCAGACCATGGGCCCGCAGTTCAGCTCACAAGTGTGGAGGACATTTTGTTCTATTTTGAGCGCGAGAGTTATTCTGAACTCCGGTTTCTGCCCACAATCCAATGGTCAGACAGAGCGGCTTAACCAGGAGCTGGAGGCCAGACTACGATGCATAGCATCCCAAAACCCCACCTCCTAGGTCGCTTACTTACCCTGGGTGGAATATGCCCATAACTCACTTACCTCGTCCTCAACCGGTTTCTCCCGGTTCAAAGCTTCCCTCAGTTATCAACCTCCGCTCTTCCCTGAAAATGAACTCGAACTCACTGTCCCCTCCACACAGCATCATCTCCGGCGCTGCCAGCGGGTCTGGCGCAGGGTCCGCCAAAGCTCTCCTCCAGGCGAAGGAATGGCACACACACTATGCCAATCGCCGTCGCACCCCGGCCCCAGAATACCAGCCGGGGCAAAAGGTCTGGCTAGCTGCTAAAAATGTCCAGCTGCGGGTGTCGTCCTGGAAACTGGCCCCCTGCTTCATTGGCCCATATGGAATTGATGCAATCATCAATCCAGCGGCAGTTCAGCTCAAGCTCCCCGTCACCTGGCGCATACATCCCACGTTCCACGTCTCCCAGATTAAACCTGTCAGACACAGCCCTTTTGTGCCCTTCGTCTGAGCCCCCTCCTCCCGCCCGGCTTATCGGCGGTCATCCGGCCTATACGGTCTGGCGGGTCATGGACACACGCTGATGAGGGCAGGGGTGGCAGTATCTGGGAGACGTGGAAGGGGTATGGTCCTGAGGTCCGTCTCTGGGTTCTGCGGTCTTTCATTCAGGATCCGTCTCTCGTCGCTGACTTCCACGCTTCTCTCCGCAGGCAACAGTCCGGTCGGTCACCAGGGGGCGACCCTTCCGTGGCCCTGTGTCTGAGGAGTGTGTGGGATGCCCCGGTGGCTGCACCCCGGGCTGGGCCATCACCATCACACTTGCATCCGATTCCGGGCAATTACCTGGAGGACTATTTAACCCTGCGCTGACGGATGCTCCACGCCAGTCTGTTAGTCACCCCTCTGTGGTAATCAGGCTCCCTGCAAAAGCTTTGTATGTATGTGTTACATGAGCTACGTTAATTCTGCCTTCGTGTGCCTAGGTTACGGTCCAGCGTCTGTTTCTGCCACCTGCCTCTCCTCCTGCCTGCTCGGATCACTAAGTGCATCATCTGACCTCAACCCTCCCTCCTCGGATTCGCTTCCCACGGGCACACTTTCCCCCTTCCGAGTCCCATGGTCCTGCTCTGATCGTAATCCAATTACTAAAGCCCTGTCCTGTTGTGTCTCTCTATCTCCTGGCTCACTAGTAATTTTCTCCCCTTTCTGTTGCAGCCTCCCACGGTCCGATTAGTGTTGGGTAAGTTACTTTGAAAAAGTAATTAATTATAGTTACTAGTTACTTCTTCAAAAAAGTAACTGAGTTAGTAACTGAGTTACAAGATTCTAAAAGTAATTAATTACTTAAAGTAACTATTGCGTTACTTTAAAAAAAAAAATGTTTAACCCTCTGGGGTCCAGGGTATTATTGGCCATTTTTGACTACTTTTGATTTTACCTCTACATTTCACCTTTAAAAACTATATACTTTGCCTTGTTTGGTATCATCCTTTTCAGCACAACCTCACATGTCTGAATTTACAGTTATGATTTCATTTTGACATACTGTATTAACACAATTGATCTAAAATCAGACAAAAAACATAAAATCCGAGTAGAAAGTTATATTTTTTTACTGTAACAGCCACAAACATGTTTATTAAATCATATTTCATAACTTTAAATGCAAATATAAATTGTCAATTTTAAAATCCTATGCACAACAACAAACAAGTTATTTGCAGCCATTTACCATTTAACCTTTTTAAATAACCACTTCAAACTATTTACATAACCATCAGGTGTTCTGCATTCAATAAAATGCCACACAAATTTATTTGTGCCACTCGAAAAATGTCTGTCCACTATAAAGGAGAACATCACAGCCTGATACCTGCAGGTCTGACAGCAGGAGGTGTATCACTGGTGTTTTCTACCTGGAGACAGCAGTTGCCTCATTGTTCTGACACTCAACACAAAACTATCCACAACACTACACACTAACTACACAAGACAACACATTAACTACACACTCCAAACATGCTAAACGTCACAAATCTCTCACATCTCAAAACTCGCTCGCTCTATTTTTCTGCTCTCTGTCTCTCTCTCTCTCTCTCTCGCTGTCACTCCTAAAACTTCCCCCTCTTCCTAAACAACCAAATGTCATGTTGCCATATCATTTTTTGATTGGTCAGAATGGTGCATTTTTCCATCAAAACGAAAGGGCTGTTTTTTGTTTTGTTTTTTTGTTTTTTGGTCATACTCAAAGAGAGTGATTGCTAGCGCTGTCCTTAGACAGTAAACGTGGCAAAACTATTCAGGAAAAAACACGTGTATATATTGTTTATCATGACTCTGGTTTTACGTGGCCTATCAACACAGTTTAAAAACTGGTATATATCACCTTGTTGCTTTGTGGTCATGTGATTGGCTTACCATGACTACTTATTCTTCCTCAGTCAAACAGCAGCACTCATGCGATTGTTTTACCCCCTTAGCTCCAGGTGTTGTGCCAAAAAGTGATCCTCTACCAGAAAGTGATTGCCGCCTGCGGGAGTGCGCAAAGCTGCTTAAAGCTGTAGCGACCAGATTACTTACATAGACAGCTACTTCCGTGCAACTGATATAAGGTGCGGTAAGCTGAAGACCGCTTCAACCGTCTGTTTGTTGAAAAATAGTAAGGCGACCATACCATATTTTATTGTTAGTAACTGTAACGACGTTGTAGCAATAGGAATAGTAATTAGATCACTCGTTACTGAAAAAAGTAACGCCGTTAGTAATGCCGTTATTCCCATCACTGGTCCCGATTACAGCTTCCCTGTGTCGTTTGTCTTCCCGGTTTTCCTCAGTTCCACGTTTTCGGTTCCTTGGTTGTTCTGGGCCACCTTTTGTTAGAACAATAAAGACTGTTCTTGCTTGCATTAGGCATATTGAGTCTGCTCTTGGATCCCGCTTGTGTGCATGCACTGCGGTTCATGACATAGTCTGGACAGTAGCTGCTGATAGCCAGCCTCAAGCACAACTCCAAATAATCATCAGTCATTTGGAGGGATCATTCATGGTGGAAAAGTATTTGGATTTAATAATCTGACTCAAAGGCTGACTCGCATAAATAAGTGGAGTCGAATAATGCAGTCAAGGAGGTAACACATTTCCTCTTGTTGGGGTACTTTTCCTCTGTAAGTTCCAGAACTGTCCATGAGCCCTCGACTTAAGTTGAGTGTCAGCCTGTAATGTCAAAATCTCATCCTCCACTCCAGAAAAGTTCACGTGAAACAGTGTTTCAATTTTTGATGTGAGTGAATCAACCTGCATCTTCCTGAAAAGGGTATGTAGCAACATGAATGTAGCAACTGGCTCATGTAGCAACTGGCTCCAGTATAACAAAGTCTTGGAAAACGTTTTGTCAAACTCCAACAGACACTTCTTGATCTGCTCTGTGTAGCCTGCACCATCAAGTTGCACACACGTCTTCCCTTGCATCTCCAGCTCTGACACAAGGTTCTTGAAGTTTGCCAAATCATGGCGCTACAGCTTTGAGGACAGATGCTGCAATTTCTTTTGAAAAAATCAACTGAGCTGATAATATCGATCATGTTTTTTTTTTTTTCTATTCCTTGCAGCTCTATATTAAGGTAATTCAACATGTTGGTCAGATGGGTTAAAATTGCTAAATCTAGTAGCCACTGATCGTCATTTAGTTGGTTGTAATCAGATTACAGTAACGCGTTACTGTAATCCAATTACTATTGCAAAAAAGGTAATTAGATTACTGTTACCTTCCCATGAGCACGCTGCATTACTAAAACCGTGATTTTTTTTTGGGCGAGAGTGTCTCATGACAATGACATAAGTGAGTGAGACGTTTGTGGCAACAGCTGTGTGCAGATCAACAATGGATAATATAATGACTGTGGGAGAGCATATGATCGTGCAGCGTTTAAAGCGTGGAAGTACTGACCTTACTTTGAGTTTGATTCCGTAAAAAGTGACAAAAACATTAGTGTCCGCTGTTCACTGCGTGGAAAGAAAACTTCTTTTTACAGCGAAAAATACCCCTAAACTTCCACGCAAGCACCGAGTACACTGCCACAGGAATGTGAAATTCACAGAGAAACTGGATTCTTCCACTGACATGACAGCTGCGACACACCAGGGCAAACCTCCGGCTGCCCACTCCTGCTATACAGGTGAAAATAGAGCAACAGGACCGGTGAGTCTTTCATTTTATTTATTTTCTGCTGTGTTTTACGTGCATCTATTTGAAAGAGTGAGTGTAAACACAAAAAACTATTTAATTTTATATGCTGGAATGTTCAGAAAATAGGTTTAAATGTTAAACAAATTTCTTCCAGTCAGTGAATGTTGCATATAATTTAATTTTTGCTTGATGCATAAAGTTAAAAGATTTAAAAAAATAAAACAAGTTTAAAAAAAAGACTATTTCATTTGATTACATTTTATATGATCAGATTACTTTGGGGGAAGTAATCAGTAATTAGTTACTGATTACTTTTTTCAAGTACCTTGACTGACACTGATGTTTAGCTACATGGTAAAACTCCTTAATCTCTGGACAGAGCTCTCGATATCTTTCCAGGAATTTCCCTCGACTAAGCCATCTCATGTCAGTGTGTAGCAACAACTAAGAATGGACCTCCAGTTGCGCACGAAATAGCCGTCTTTGAAGAGATCTGGTGCGATGGAACAGGCGAACTTTGTTGCCACATCCATTATCTCTTTCATGTTAAGCATTTTTGTGCATAATGTGTGTATTATGCAGTGGTAATTGAGGAAGTCCGGCAGGGCTGGACTGGGACAAAAAATCGGCCCGAGCATTTTGACTAGAGACCGGCCCACCAGGATAGAGATTGAAAATGTGACGTCATTCAGGGGTAAAACCGCAAAGGATTCTGGGAACTTGAGGCAAGAGGTACTAGCGCACGCAGGCTTTCAATTGAACTCAGTTACACAGCGATAAAAAGAAACACAAAAAATGGCAAGAAGCTGTTGTATTATTAACTGCAATAGCCGGTCGCATGACAGCCACGGGAAGCCGACGGGTAAAGAGATCGTTTTTTTTATCGGATTACGACGTTGAAAAGAAATTTTTTAAGCCATGTTTCCGAAGTAAGAGCCGACGGATGGTCTGGATATACCAAAAATAACGTCTCAGAACACTCCAGCTCACATGTTAGTCTGTTCCAAGCATTTCCACAAAGGTCAGTGTTTTGTAGTAGTTAATATGTCATTTTTCTTAACATAATTGGTGATATAGGTTACAAGCAAGTCTGGCGCTGAACAGAAATTGTCGCACTATGCTCCTTTATTTATTGTGCATAAATAGTGAATTGTCCTGACACAATATTGCGTTTCGCTTCTGTTATTACCATGGTACATTGCCAAAAACATATACTTTTATTCACAGGATAAAACAGTTGTTTTGTATCACTAATTGCCCAGTGAGATTACAACATACAATATTATTGTCACTGCTACATTTCTGTAATGCGTACCAGAAATTATTTCCACTACTAATTAATTACCGTTGAGCTCAAAGGTTATATTAATAAACGGTTAACGAACGTGTATTTATGACGACGATTTGTGAGACTGGTAAACTTACCTTTGTTCGTACGATGGTCTTTCGTTCTACACAGTGCATTTCAAGGTCCTGTACCCATCCGTCGGTAAACTGTACCTGGGCTTGTTGCAGTGACCTGAAGTTACTGAAAACTTCATGAGTGTATGCACTCACTCCAAGAACCGTATAATTATAAATCTGAGCGTGGTGAAAGTTGGGCAGCACGCTGACGTCTTTTGTCCACTCTGTGTGCTCGTAAGGGTCTGACCCTTTCACTCCTTTGATTTTTTCCTCGTATCTTTTCTTTGCCTTTTCGTCGAGTCTGTCTTTGTACGGACCGGCATTGTTCTCCTTAGTTTTGTACATTCCTTTTTTGTGCGGCAAAGAAAAACCAAGAAGGTATTTGTTGAAAGATTTTATTATGTTTATGTTTAGAAGTACATTTTGTTTAAGGTTTTATAGATGTGTTTGCTCTTTTCATTAGAGAAGTTACATTGTGCAAGCTTTGTGTGCATTCCAGAGTTCCCTGACTTTCACACCCACATCCTGGGATCATGGGAGAGGTCACACACCTTGTCTTCTTGTTTATCTCATATATGCCTAGAAGTATATAGTTATTTGTAGATTGAAAGAATGTCTCATCCTAGGAGGTCTGTAACAACTCTGTGCAGCATGAAGAGAGGAGTGCGTACACTCCTCCTCAGAGTGTTCTGGCATAGATCACACGTCTCCTAAGAGAGGTCGTACCTTGTCTTATTGTTTTATGGTAGGATAGACGTATCTATGTCTGTTTTACTCTAAGTGCATTTTGTTTAGATGAACTGCTGGACTTCCAGGCCAGCAGGGTTAGGAAGTCATTTTATGACCGCACACACACACACACACACACAAGGTATTCTTTGTTCACATGCATACCTATAAGATGTCATATGTTAATGAACCTATGCATATTCATGTAACCACAATAAAAGAATAGTGTTACGGGAGAGCGGACGAGAGCAACTGAGGTTAAGCGAAGGAACAGCGCCTGTCCAGTTCTCTCCCGTGCACGTTAATTTGTAAAACCTGTCTGAGTGTCATTTATTCCAATCTGAGTTGAATTTACAGGAAAACTCCTAACATTTATTTGGTCCTCCGAGCCGGATTTAGGACATAACGTTTTGTGTGCTCCTACGGGAAAACCTCATCGAGTCCTGACGTCGTGAGAAGCCCGCGCTGAAGTCTGTCGACAGCTACTGTCTAGGTACAGTACAAAAGACCAGAGACGTGAATTCGGGTTCTGGCTGGCGTTATTACAAGTGGTACACGGCGGTGGGGGTCGATGAGGCGGACCTGAGAGACCGGCAGTGAATCAGCAACCAGGTGAATATTGACACTCTGAGACACGTTGCGTAAAGCATTTTATAAAATAAAGATAGAGCTCGTCTGGGACTGGTAGCTCCCCCGTAGTGGGTAAGAAGAAAAATTAAAATAAAAATAGAGCTCGTCTGGGACTGGTAGCTCCCCCGTAGTGGGTAAAGTTAGCGCGCGCATAAAGATATTTTTTGTTTTATTTTTTGTGTTAATGGAATAAGTTAATTTTACAGCACAATAAGGAGGCTGAACTATTCCATTGATTTGTTTACTGTTGGTCACCCAAGTACTGGCGAAGAGAGAAATAGGTCGTGTTTTGTCACGTAAAGATGACACCGCTTTCAAGAATAGCTTGAAAGTAGAAGGCCGTGTCAACTACCTCTCTCGATTCTCGTGCCAGAGAAGGTGCCGCAGTTGTGTAGTTGAAACAGGATTAAAATGGGTAACGAAGCTTCAAAACTCACTGCTGACGAGCAGTGGTTAGAGAAAAAATGTCCAGGCGCCGGACAAATTAGTGCATGTAGATGGAGGAATTCAAAAAAAGCTAAATGTCCCACATGGGAGGGAAAATGTAGCCCCTCCGCATTGACTAAATTAAAAGAAACCCTCCAAGTAGAAATAAATACTGAAAAGAATCAAAAAAAGAAAACAAAACGTATTCAAGAGTTGCAATATTTTAAAGCATGGAAAGAGGAGGAAGAAAGACGTAGTGAAAATAGACAAAAAAAACAAAAGAAAAAAGAAACAGCGTTACAAAACCCACAGCCACCCCCTTATGTATCAATGCCGTCAGCACCAGAACCGCAATCAAAAAATCCGTTTATCAACCAACCTAATCCCTATGCGCAAGCCCGAAACGCATTAAACTGTATGACTGTAAATAAAAATCCACAGGAAAACATAGGGAAAGATCCGTCAGGCAGGGACATGGGAGGAAGTGTTAACCCCCCAGGACCCTCTGAATTATTCCCAATGATAGCCACACCTAATCCTAGATTTGGACAGCTGACCGGTGGTGCACATAATGAGCGAGATGAGAACCCAAACATATTTGTTTTCAGACCATGGTCACAAAAAGATAGACAGAATGTACTCAAAGATGTCCCACCTTTAAATGAAGGCTTTATACAATGGAGAGAAGCTGTCGAGTTAATTAGAAGACAGTGGTATTTAAATGGCCATGAAATGCTCCAAGTGATACAAGACTTGCTAGGATTAAAAATGGGAACAGTGAGGGAAGAGTTTACAGGATCAGATGAACATGGTAGAGCCCTACCTCCTATATCTCCTGATTTACAAACTGCCATAACACAGTTGTATGAGCGGATTAGAGTCCGCCTGGCCCCCAGAGCAGATTACGCAAAAATAGGAGAAGTAAAACAAAAGGAAGCCGAGAAAGCATCAGACTTCCTCGACCGGCTACGCCCGGTTTTTAGACAACATTCAGGCCTAGATTATGAAGAAGGCCCAGAGAGACCATACCAACAGCAATTAAAGAATGCATTCTTAAATGGTCTCCTTCCCCCAGTTAGAGCCCATGTTGAAAAACACTGGGTGACAATGAACACCGGTAACCTAACAGATGCTCTGCAGTATGCAGAACATGCAACCCGAGTGTTAAAAAAGAAAGAGAAAGGAGGTGTTTTCACTGTGGATCCTGAAACAGGATTTGTGGCATTTGCTGGTGAATACAGAGGACAGAGAAAGGGGCAGCAGAGGGACAGAGGAAGGAGAAGAGCAGGTTTCAGAGGAGATAGATGGGACAGAAATGATAGAGACAATCGCTGTTATAACTGCGGAAAGGAAGGACACTTTGCAAGAGACTGTAGGAATAGGAGTGAGTATCAGAGTAAGTGACTAGAACAGGAAAAAGAACAGGAAACAGAAATTTTCAACATAGAACAATTACTCCTAGGTTCTGAACACAAACCCACAGTAACAATCCATGTCAGTGGCCAACCTATATACATGTTATGTGACACTGGAGCATGTAAAACCGTGTTAAATCAAAAGCCCCAAAATTTAAAATACTCAAGTGATACCCTGATAGTTAAATCTGCATCAGGCCACACCAGTGTTAAATCATTAACAGAGGGATTGTTGCTAGTACACAAAGAAAGCGGCAGAAGTTGTAAGAATCAATGTATATATGACCCATCCTGTCCAGTTAACCTTTTAGGGAGAGATGCTTTAGAAAAACTAAATATTGGTGTAGTGCCAGGGCCAGAGGGCATGTATGCTAAACTAATGTTGCATGAAGTTAGTGAAAATTGATACACACACTCTTTAGAGCAACATCCAGAACTAGAAGAAATACCTGCTAAGCTGTGGTCTACAGGACCAACAGACGTAGGACTAATTAAAGGAGCAGATCCTGTTGTAGTAAAAACCACAACAACTTACAGGCCAGTGAGGCCACAGTATCCCCTTGCAACAGAAGCTAAAGCAGGAATAAAACCAGTAATAGTAGACATGGAAAAGGCAGGCATTTTAATAAAAACAACTAAAGTAACCTGTAACACCCCTATTTTCCCAGTAAAAAAAGCAAATACGGGAAAGTACCGTCTAGTACATGATCTCAGAGCAATAAATGAAGTAACAGAACAAATCCCGCCAGTGGTAGCAAATCCACACACACTCCTGAATCAAGTGACCCCCAAGGAACAGTGGTTTTCAGTTATAGATTTGTCAAATGCATTCTTTTCTGTACCACTGCACCCTGACTCGCAGCATCTGTTCGGGTTCACCTTTGAGGGTCAAAAGTACACTTACACAAGGTTACCTCAGGGTTTTCAGAACAGCCCTACGCTGTACGCAGAGGCTCTAAAAAAATCTATGTCACTGTGCACACTCCCCGCACCGGGGCAGTTTCTCCTGTATGTAGATGATATACTCATCACAGGGAACACAAAAGCAGACTGCAAAGCGAACACAATGACAGTGTTACACCATTTAGCTGAGCAGGGTCATAAAGTCTCACAGCACAAGCTACAGCTGTGGAGCCCAAAGGTCACATACCTCGGGCACACACTCACAGGGGAAGGGAAAACACTGTTAGACAGCAGAAAACTAGCAGTACAAAATGCCCCAAAACCACTCACAAAGCAACAAATGATGAGCCTCTTAGGTCTCTGGAATTATTGTAGAAGTTGGATACCTGAATATGCTTCTTTGGCTCAGCCTTTGCAGAATCTAATTTATGGTAAAAATCTAGCACTGAAAGATAAATTAGAATGGACACCAGAAGCAGAAAAAGCTTTCAGCAATCTAAAACTCGCACTTCAAACACGTACAGTTTTAGCATTGCCAGATTATGATAAACCTTTCTACTTGCATGTAGACGGAGGTGCAGGCTATATGAAGGCTGTTTTAACGCAGGCCTTCGGGGAAAAGCAACGTCCACTTGCGTTCTATTCGTGCAAATTAGACTCGGTTGCATCAGGTTTGCCTACATGCGTGCAGGCCTGTGCAGCTGCAGCAGAGGCAGTTAAAAAGTCTGCTGATATCGTTCTGGGACACACATTGATTATCAAAGTCCCACATGCTGTAACCTCAATCTTATTGCAAGCAAATTTGTCTTACCTAACACATGCAAGACAACTTTCCTATGTAGGCATTCTGCTTTCGCAGTCACATATCAAAATTGAGAAGTGTGGCCAGTTAAACCCTAGCACACTTCTCCCCACTCTGCAAGATGGTGACGCACACTGCTGTATACAGAAGCTAGATGAGGAGACAAAACCTCGTGCTGACATTTACAGCACATCACAAGCTGGTTTTGTTAACATTTTTGTTGATGGTTCAGCGTCCAAAAATAACTTTGGGCAAAACTGTGTAGGTTATGCAGTAACCACGGCAGACACAGTTTTAGAAGCAAAAGCATTAACTTCCTCACATTCTGCACAAAGTGCAGAACTTACAGCTGTTATACGTGCGTGTCAACTGCATGAAGGACAAGACATAAACATACACACTGACAGCCAGTATGTTTTTGCAGCAGTACATCACTTTGCAAGAATTTGGCAGAATAGAGGTATGATTACTTCCACTGGAAATCCAGTGCAACATGGAAATCTTTTAAAGGCACTGTTGGAGGTGATAACATTGCCAAAACAGTTAGCATTGTGTAAATGTGCTGCACACCAGAAGGACAATTCAGAGGTCACTAAAGGCAATAACTTCGCGGATCAAGCCGCAAAAGCAGCAGCAGCACAACAAACAACTGACACATTAGTGTCTGAATCCTCAACGCAAATACCACTTGATGTACTTAAAACTGAACAAAAAGCTGCACCAACTGCAGAGCAAAAGAAATGGTTAAAATGTGGTGCACAGCTGGAAAATGATTTGATGACTTGTAATGGCAAACCAATATTACCAAAATCCCTACACAAAACAGCAGCATTAGTGACACACGGATCCACTCATGTGTCAACCGGCGGAATGGTAAATATACTTTCTAAACACTTCTACACCCAAAATTTCGAAAATTCAGCAAAGGAATTTGTCAGAACATGCATAATTTGTCAGAAACATAATGCACAGGGAAACCTCAGACCAAGGAGAGGTAACTTTCCCACACCACCTCATCCTTTTCATACAATCCACATGGATTTTATTGAACTATATGAATAAAACACAAGCCAAGTGCGCTGCCAGTTTCGCGGGCATTGGCTGTCAACATAAGAAAATCATCATTAATGAGACAAGCTCTATCATCTATTCGCTTAACTTTCTTAGTATCTTTCAGGGACCACTTCGACACGAGGTAATCACTGTTGAGAATGATGGACTTGACAGTGGAACGTGTGACCAACTCTTCTGGATCAACTTTAATGTGACAAACCGGAACATATCCATTCACTTCCCAGTGTTCTTGGACCAAACTCCAGGGAAGAACCACTCCATGTGTTACCGACAAGACAACGGTAACAGACCCCTAGGCAACACCACCAACTGTAACCAAATCGTTGCCAGCGGAGAGGGTGCACCTGTAAACAGGTTTGCGCCCAGCAACGGCACCTATTGGGTGCAAGGAATGGCCTGGCTGTGTGGACAACGTGCCTACTTCATACTGCCACCCGGATGGACGGGCACCTGTGCCCCAATCTTCATTTCAGATCACACCTTTAGGATGTCAGCTGTAAATAGCTCTCAGACTACAAGACGACGACAAGACATCTCCAAATTGCAACGACATGACCCCATCTATGGCAGTGATGTGCCAGAGGAATTTAAGCTTTGGACCACCGGACAAAAGGTCCTCCACTCACTTTTTCCATGGGTGGGCACCGGAAAGAACATGTTAAGAATTGAAACTTTGGACTACCGCTTTGGACTGTTCATGAATGCCTCGTGCAAAATCAACAATCAACAAAATGAAGAAATTGATGCCCTGCGCATAACTGTGATGCAACACCGAGTTGCACTAGATATGATTTTGGCTGAAAAAGGAGGACTCTGTATACTCTTTAACAACACATGCTGCACATACATTCCAGATAATGTACACTCATCCAATATGACTGATGCTCTAAACATACTTAGACAACTCAGGGATGCACAACAACAAGACTACGTCACAAACACAGAAGACTGGCTCACGTGGTTGTTAAACGGCTCTTGGAAATCCCTGCTGTTTAAAGGACTTGTTTTAGTTGGTGTTCTACTATTGTTATTGTGTCTTTTTACTTCATGCGTCATACCTTGTTTGAAGAATATGGTGTCAAAAATGGTAACTGCTTCAATTAATGCTTACATCACCCTGCCACAGAATGAAGAAGATGATAATGAGATAGACATTTGGATATAATATACTCACAAAACCCACTAATTAATGATGTCCTGGCTAAAAATGTTTTACAAGTGGCCATAGACTGATACAGTGTTAGTGAGTTGCTATGTATATAAATATAGGAGAAAAGATCACACAACAGGAGGGAATGTTGAAAGATTTTATTATGTTTATGTTTAGAAGTACATTTTGTTTAAGGTTTTATAGATGTGTTTGCTCTTTTCATTAGAGAAGTTACATTGTGCAAGCTTTGTGTGCATTCCAGAGTTCCCTGACTTTCACACCCACATCCTGGGATCATGGGAGAGGTCACACACCTTGTCTTCTTGTTTATCTCATATATGCCTAGAAGTATATAGTTATTTGTAGATTGAAAGAATGTCTCATCCTAGGAGGTCTGTAACAACTCTGTGCAGCATGAAGAGAGGAGTGCGTACACTCCTCCTCAGAGTGTTCTGGCATAGATCACACGTCTCCTAAGAGAGGTCGTACCTTGTCTTATTGTTTTATGGTAGGATAGACGTATCTATGTCTGTTTTACTCTAAGTGCATTTTGTTTAGATGAACTGCTGGACTTCCAGGCCAGCAGGGTTAGGAAGTCATTTTATGACCGCACACACACACACACACACACAAGGTATTCTTTGTTCACATGCATACCTATAAGATGTCATATGTTAATGAACCTATGCATATTCATGTAACCACAATAAAAGAATAGTGTTACGGGAGAGCGGACGAGAGCAACTGAGGTTAAGCGAAGGAACAGCGCCTGTCCAGTTCTCTCCCGTGCACGTTAATTTGTAAAACCTGTCTGAGTGTCATTTATTCCAATCTGAGTTGAATTTACAGGAAAACTCCTAACAGTATTGGAACCGGAGAATGAACGTTTTGCGGTGCTGCAAATGCTTGCATTTGATGCGGTACTTGGATTGTTTTGCCTCGAGTTCCCGGCATGCAATGCGCGAAAGTCACGTGATCTGTCAATCGCTATAGGAAAAACCTTAAATTAAGACCAAGAACACTAGAGGTGAGACATGATCATTAATTAATATTAAAATTAATAAATGACAGATTTAGTGATATTTTCATAAACACCTCTGACAGGGGATTTCTTTAAATCACCCTGCCGTTCTTCAGCTGAGACGTCTGAGTTAGAAAACACACAAACACTGCAGTGCCATTTTTACTCGCGAGGGCAGCCATGGACGCACGACCTGCGTCTCATCACTGCCTGCGTTCTTTATTTATACAAGTCTGTGTCTGTGTGTGTGTGTGTGTGTGTGTGTGTGTGTGGGGTACAAATATAACAACGTCACTCCAGTAGCGGGACTTTCCCTTTTCTACATCTGTATGTTCTCGTAAAAGAGCTGAGCTTGGTCTTCTCTACATCTAAGTGTTAAAAACAACAGGATGCGGTTAGTATCTGCAGAAGTTCAGCACACAAGTTACTAGGTGAAAAGTCATGTAGAAATATGCTTCACTGATAAATATAAAGAATACATTTCATGTAACTGATCAAAACATAATTATCTTCTGACATCCGGCCCTGTTTATCAGAAAAATGAAATGTACAATAAGTAACTACTTGTCTTTCACATTCTCAGTTAGTACATCATTTGTTACACTTCACCTTCATGATACAAACAGGAAAAGAAGTCTTCATGATCTTCATAGATTTCAGTACATCTGCGTATGCTGTAAATGATAAACTTATCATCTGTGAAATTACAGCTTTTAAACAAGGAATAACTCAAATAAAGAAAACAAAATAAAATCAGAAAGAGTCCAACGACAATCAACAGTCTCTATAGCATCTGAAGCCATGTTTAAAGAATGTACATTATTTGGTACGTAGGTGCAGCATGTGGCGTTTGTGTTGAATAAAACACAATCCTCCTTTATCAGCCAAAATCATGTGCAGTGCTACACGATGATGCATTACAGCAATTCTGAGAGCGGCTATTTCTTGATGTTGTCCCTCGTTGACCTTGCAGCATGCTTTGAGAAACAAGCCGAATCTATAGTCCAGTATCTCACTTCTGAGAACATGTTTTCCAACTCCTGTCCACAGGAAGAGTGAGTTGAGTACCTTTTGTCCAATTGTCCAAAGTTTGAATTCTTCAGGTACGTCGGTTTCCCAGGTTGAGTCATGTGGTCTGACTGTTGAAGTTGAGCGTTTCTTCCTGGATCAGGATGACGATGTTGTTGTTGTTGTTGTGCACTTTACAAAAGTCACTCTGAAGGTGGTCGGAGATCAGAATTAGTGCACAACACTAAAATATCTGTTAGTGTTTATATCAGGGAATGATTCTGATCAGAAACTGGAAGGCTTATGCCTGTTTCCCATATATGGTTGTGTTAATGTGCTCGACATGTGCGAGCAGACGTAACAGTCTTTCTCTGTGGTTTTGTTAAACACATATCTGTATCAGGCATTTTTCATCCATAGATGGATGTGATCTTGTGTCATGTCCATTAGGTATAAGTTGTCGTACGTCCATCTTCTCTTTCTGCCTCGTGGCTCGGCTGCTGTTGGCATCAGCCGGGGTCCTGTAAGGGTGAGCCTTGTAGTCGAGGTAACCACCAGGGTTCCCCTTCACACCTACACCTGGCTGCCTAAAGTTGATCGGATAGAGAGCGGAGTGCGGGCTTACCCCACGGGGGCCCAAGAATCGCACTTACCACCCTCACCCCCGAAACAACCAGGCATAGGCGCTTCCTCCTTGGTGTCTGGGCTTTCCGGGACCTCAACCTTTTTGCAGTGGCTCTGATGTACCCAAGATGGTCTCTCTGCAATTTTACAGGCTATGGGTGTTGTCAATAGCACTTGGTTTCAACCTGCAAGAGACTGGAGAGTCTTACGGCAGTTTATTGTTCAAAACAATATCCTTATTTTCTAGTAGTTTTGCCAGAGCTGTCTCTCCGACAGATTTTTCTAAGGGTCACTTTTTGCAACTGAGATTGCATCTGCTTTTTACACTAGATAAATCTCTGGCCATTTTGTGAATAAATCTATAATCACTAGAGTATAAAAGTGTGTATTAAGGACCTGGACTATCCGCCCTGAGGACACATGGGTCACCCCATGTGTCACTAATGCTGCTGTTCTGCACAGGGACTTGGGGAGTATCGGTTTACCTTCACAACATCAAATCATATTATAGTTGTGCTCCACACTTTAACCATTTCTCCTGTTCTGTAGTCGGCGCTGCTCTTTGTTCATATTTGCATAATGGATGCAGACATTAATGTGTCTACAGTTTGTTGTTCGGCTAACTTAGCTGCTTGATCTGCAAAGTTGTTACCTTTAGTTATTTCTGATTTATCTTTCTGATGTGCAGCACATTTACACAATGCTAACTGTTTTGGCAATGTAATCACTTCTAATAGTGTCTTCTAATTGTGTCTTTAGAATATCTCCATGTTGTACTGGGTTTCCAGTAGATTTAATCTATGCTGCCAAATGCAAAACGATGCACTGCTAAAAAAAACATACTGACTTTCTGTGCGTCCCTCTGTCTGCTTCTTAGACACAGACAGCTCCTTTTATGGGCATGTAGTTCCTGTTACACACACGCTTTCCTGTCACAGACACACCACAGGCACACATATTTCCTGTTTTTGCATTAGTTAGTTTTTGCAGACTAATCCAACTCTTTGTCGAACAAATTTGCTTATTTATCTAATTTGCAGGAGTAAAATGCAAGCGGACGTTGTTTTTCACCAAATGCCTGTGTTAAAACTGCTTTTATGTAACCTGCACCTCCATCTACATGTAAGTAGAAAGGCTATTTTCAAGTTACTGAATGCTTCCTCTGATTTCTTTTCTTTGTAGATGCAAGACTCCATTTTGACTTAAGGCATTTAGGTAATTTCTATTTTTTTCCAAAGAACTCACACATCTTACATATTTCAAACTTTTAACTTAGGAAAAAACTTTGCATTGCTTACAGCTCATAGCTCACAGCTCTAAAACTAGGCATTAGTAAGTCATATGCCTAATCATTATGTGTCACTGTGATCCACAAGTATGATCACAAAGTTATTTTTCAAACCAACAAAACAAACAAACAAAAACAAAAACAAATTGCCGATGTCATTAAGGCTTTACACACGAGTCAGGACGCAAAAAGAAAAAGAAAAAGCTGCTTCCAGAAACAAAGCAGAAGTATGAGAAAAAACTGAGCTCACAGACATGCATCTTCTAGTCTAAAAAACAAATAAAAATAAAAAATGTGTAACTTGCTCAACAGCTTTGTAGTGTCCACATATTTATTTCTGCTTCTCAAACCTGTAGCTTTAGCTGTTGTATACCGGGTTTGGCTTATTAGTTGTTAGTATAGGATTGCTCTTCATCACAACAAAGTCTCATCCAGGATGACAGGTTTACAAGCAGGTCAAGTGTCTCTATGCACTTGATTAGATTAGGTGTTTTCCCTATTTTCTTCATCTCATATATCATTGTACTGAGTTTGAGCAAACCTTAAGCTTGAATCAGACTACTTTTAACAATTATCCACCTCACATCATAACTGACTGAGGTGCCTCTTATTATTTAATATTAATATTATTAATGTTATTTTTTGGTTTTATAACAGCAATAGTACATTACAATATTTATTAGTACATTAGAATATACTACTATACTACTAATATACACAAATTATTATTTTATATTTTATTATGTGTCCATCCAGGGCTTGGGGGTGATCTGCAGTTTCACCCCCTCCCAAGCTGGAGACATCTACCTTCTCACACTCTGTCCTTGGCTGAACAATGACGCAGCCTTAATATACCTTATGCATCTCTCTATTTTATTTTAAAATGTTTTCGTGTGAATTATCTACTTTCATTCATTCTATTCATTCTGGGCATGGTTATTTAACCAATTTTGTTTCATTTGGTAATGCCAATTCACAGGTTGCTATGCTTCCTATTATTAGTTTGAATATAGTAGAGATAAGCTCTAATTTGATTTAAACTTTTGTTTATTCCACTTTATTCCTAAGAGTATTTATATATATATATTCAGTTGGGTCTGTATCCAACCCTTTTTAAACTTCTACTTTGATTTCCAATCTTTAATTTAACCAGGGATTATTAAGTACTTCCTAGTCTGAACTGCTTCTTTGTTTCTTACAGTCACGTACAAAATGTCCCTCTTTTCCACATCTCCAGCATGCAGTTTTAAAGCTATTTTTTGGTGTGTGTATAGGCCTACCTCTACCTCTTGCTGTTCCACTAAGCATTCCTCTGTCTTTCTCTTGAATTAGGCCTGATCTGGTTTGTTGTTTTTCTAAACATTTCTCATCAGGTGTTAATTTTGCTTGTTTATTCTCCATTCTCGTCTAGCTGCTTCTTCTTTCCAGGCCTGGAAATATTGTGATTCTTGCAAGAGTTTTCCTTTCTTTTTTAAGTTTTTTGTTTCTGCTATTTCTTGCAAAAGAGCTTCTTTCAACTGTGTAAGTGTTGAGGGGCTGCATTTCCCTTCCCAACTGGGACTTTTTTTTTTTTTTGGAATTTCTCCATCTACAAGCACTAATTTGTCCGGCGCCTGGACAATTGTTTTCTAGCCACTGCTCGTCAGCAGTGAGTTTTCTTGGGCTGATTCCCCATTGGTACAACACAACTGCAGAGCTTTCTCTGGTATGAGACTCAGGAGTGGTTGCTGACACGCCCTTCTACTCCGGGACTACTTCCGCGGAACGGTGTCAGTTTTACCGGACGGAGCCCAACCTACTTTTCCTTTGTCACCAGTACTTCAGCGTCTTACAGCAAATAAAACAACAATAACAACTGGAAGCAACTCAGCAGCGTATTGTGCTGTAAAATTAGTTTACCTCCAACAGACAGAAAAATGACATACACAAAACACATATATTCACTCTTGTTTCTTTACGCGCGCGGGTCCTTGCGGCGGACCAGGCCAGTTTTAACTTTTGTGCACCCGTGCAGTGGGTCAGCCTAATGCGCTATTAATCCTTGCGGCGGATAAGACCTATGCGCTTCTCTTTTGTGCACCCGTGCAGTGGGTCAGCCTAATGCGCTATTAATCCTTGCGGCGGATAAGACCTATGCGCTTCTCTTTTCAAACCCTTGCGGCGGGTTAGACCTAAAAAGTGTTTTCTCACCCTCAGTCGTCTTTTGCTGGCTGTTCAGGTCATCTGGCTGGACCCCAACGTCGTGGACCAGGCCCGGCCTGGATACGAATACGCCCAGGGCTTTCACCTCTACCTGGAGAGGGCTGTCGACAGACTTCGGTTCTGGCTTTCCCACGACGTCAGGATGCAGCAATCAGACCTTATTGGAGTCACAGAAACGTGTCTGGTGTTTCCATCTCTAGGCTCGAAGGACCAATTTAAATGACAGGGGATTTCTTTAAATCACCCTGCCGTTCTTCAGCTGAGACGTCTGAGTTAGAAAACACACAAACACTGCAGTGCCATTTTTACTCGCGAGGGCAGCCATGGACGCACGACCTGCGTCTCATCACTGCCTGCGTTCTTTATTTATACAAGTCTGTGTCTGTGTGTGTGTGTGTGTGTGTGTGTGTGTGTGTGTGTGTGTGTGTGTGTGGTACAAATATAACAACGTCACTCCAGTAGCGGGACTTTCCCTTTTCTACATCTGTATGTTCTCGTAAAAGAGCTGAGCTTGGTCTTCTCTACATCTAAGTGTTAAAAACAACAGGATGCGGTTAGTATCTGCAGAAGTTCAGCACACAAGTTACTAGGTGAAAAGTCATGTAGAAATATGCTTCACTGATAAATATAAAGAATACATTTCATGTAACTGATCAAAACATAATTATCTTCTGACAACCTCCTTTCCTTTTTTGTTCTCCATTTTCTTTAGTTCGTCTATAAGGCTGTGTCCCAATTCAGGGTATGCACGCTTGAAGTACGCATTTCAAGTGCGAATACGTCACTGCCACGCGACGACGGCTGTCCCAATTCAAAGTGTACTTCAAATGCATACTCCAAATGCGCCGTCGATTTCCCCAAATATCAAGCGTGGTCCGGTGCACGCTTCGTGGTCCCATATATCCAGTTCGCATACCGCCACAACAGGTCCACTGATGATGCCATAGCCCTGACACTCCATGCTGCCCTGTCACACCTGGAGAAGAGAGACACGTATGTGAGAATGCTGTTTGTAGATTACAGCTCAGCATTCAACACCATCGTTCCCTCGAAGCTGGACAGGAAACTGCAGGATCTAGGACTGAGCAGCTCCCTCGGCAGCTGGATCCTTAACTTCCTGTCTGACAGACGCCAAGTGGTCAGGCTGGGCAGCACCACCTCATCCCCCATCACACTGAACACTGGTGCTCCACAGGGATGTGTACTGAGCCCTCTCCTGTACTCACTCTACACCTACGACTGCACGGCCACTAGAAACTCCAACATCATTGTGAAGTTTGCGGACGACACTACAGTGGTGGGTCTTATTACCAACGGTGATGAGACGGCCTACAGGGAGGAGGTCAGCGCCCTGACCCACTGGTGTCAAGACAACCATCTCACCCTCAACGTCGCAAAGACAAAGGAGTTGATAGTGGACTTCCGGAGGTGCAGAGGAGTACACACCCCCATCACCATCAACGGCGCCGCTGTGGAGAGAGTGAGCAGCTTCCGCTTCCTTGGTGTACATCTGGCTGAGGATCTTACGTGGTCAGTACACATAAACAAAACAGTGAAGAAGGCGCAGCAGCGCCTCTTCTTTCTCAGGAGACTGAAAAGATTCGGCATGAGCCCCCGCATCCTCAGGACCTTCTATCGCTGTGCCATTGAGAGCATCCTCACTGGATGCATCACCACCTGGTACGGCAACAGCACCGCTCACAACCGCAAAGCTCTCCAGAGAGTAGTGCGGTGTGCTGAACGGATAATTGGAGGTGAGCTTCCCTCCCTCCAAGACATCTACAGGAAGCGGTGCCTGAGGAAAGCGGGGAGGATCATCAAGGACTCCAGTCACCCCAGCCATAAACTGTTCAGACTACTTCCATCAGGAAGGAGGTTCTGCAGCATCCAGTCCCGTACCAGCAGACTGAGAGACAGCTTTTTCCATCAGGCCATCAGACTGCTGAACACTTCATAGACACCTCACCCTCACTACTGGAACTTCAACATTATGCACTCCATACTGTATATAAATACCACTGTTTTGCACATACCAACCTCTGTATATTTTATATATCTTATTTTATTGTTTACTTTATTTCATTTGTAAAACATGTATATACATACTATATACACACTCAAACACACACACGTAGAAAAACATATTTAGTATACACATTCAGTAATGTATATACCTTTACATATTATACATATATTTATTACTTTTTAGATTAGCCATTTTTATATTTTGCTTGTTTTACATTATTGTATTTTGCACAACTCTGTTGCTTGTGAAGCTCGCACACAAGAATTTCACTCACATGTACTGTACCAGTGTACCTGCACATGTGATGTGACAATAAAAGTGATTTGATTTGATTTGATTTGATATCCCACAATTCATAGCGCAGCGGTGGGTGTGGATAATTTTGCCGCAAAATACGGCAGAAGGGAGCGGCTGAAGAGTGAACTGGCAAAAGTAAGTACTGAATATTATGTCACTTATTTATGTGCGAATGTTTAATAATGAAGAACATGAAAACATTACTGTTGGCCACATGTCGGCAAAGTTATGTGACATTAGTGATGTTTGCACTTTCACTTGGTTTTAAAGCCTTTTCTCCTATATATATAGTCGACCTTAATCTGACAGAGAATGTGATGATTTCATGGATAATTAAAGTCAGTCATATATCCACAAACACAACAAGCTGAAAGTCAGTGATGCTGCTCGGTTTGCAGTCCTGAATATCACGGCACAAGCAGGATTCACTGCACTGTTAATGTTTGCTATGTTATATTGCTGCCTCTGTTCGGTGGTGTCGAGCCAAACGGACTTTAACGTGTGTTTGAACGAGCTGACGGTTCACTCGTTAAGCTGAAAGAAAGATGCTTTAATCACAGCAGTCACACATGTGTCCACTGTACCATCTGGGAACTCTTCTTGTTTAGCACTCGTAATAACACAAACACTAAATCCTCCTTCTCTTGTGCTGTTTTGTAGCAGTGTATACACCTGAGACTGTCACCTGTCTGTCTGTCCTGCACTCTCTCTCTGTTTCTTTCTCTCTGATTGTGGAATAAAAGTATGATCATGTATTTATAAGTTACACTTGTGTTTGAATCCTGCAGCTTGTCACACATTTGATTTCCATGTGTGACAACTGCAAGTGTCCAGAGTGAGGACAGACTGAGGGACCCACTGCTGCACATCATCTGTGAGGCTTTGCACCCCTGATGATCCACCAGGACAAACTCAGCAGTGTGTGAGGAAGAGGAGGAGGAAGAGCCAGCAGCAGCTGACAGATGGAGAGAATAGACAGACTGTTCCCTGTTTGTGAAGGACTGCTAGGAAATTTTTAAAAAAACTAATTGTCTGTCCTGAATCAGTCTTATTAGGTAATGTTCAAATAATGTTATCATTCCAGTGTTTTCAGTGTGGGAGAAAGTACTCAGGGCCTTCAAGTTACACACTATGAAAGGCAGCAACAAGTTTAATATTCAGAAACCTAAAGTATGTATCAGCAGCAGAATGGAGCTAAAAATAAATGTTTGTTTCAGTTCTATGAAGCTTTGAGTATTTTGGATTAGTAGTACTGCTGTGTTTGTTGCATCATATTGCTGTAATTGTTTATATGCTTTATATATTCTGAGGTAAGTTGATCTATAGTGTTACATCATATTCTATAAGGATGTTATGTGTTTGTTTACTTTCTGCCCAGTTTGACCCATTTAGCAGAAGTCAGCCTGTTTAAGGCTCTGATATCTATTCTGTATGACTTAAAGCAGTTATGACATGGTCTGATTTTCTCACCCAATAAAGGAATATTTAATATATCAGTCTACTCTTCATTCTATCAGAAACAGTTTTCACAGCTCGTACATTTTCCTTTTTACACATATATGTAAGCATTGAGCCAAATGTAATAATGCCAACAAATTAAACGAACAATATTTGTCTCTTATATATAATACATCTATATATACACTGTCAAAGATACTTGTCTTTGAGTGAAGATTTAAGGTGATAGGAAATATAAATAACTGCAACTTTAATCTTTGACCCAGAGTTCAAGCTCACTGCTGTAATATATATATATATATATATATATATATACCATAATATTCTGACAATACATATAATATTGGCCATATTATATTTACATTACCACAGTGAGATGATTTTAGTCTCATGAACAACATTAGCTGATTGTTATTTACTAACTAATCTTGAAATGACTGTTCAGTACAGAAATGAAGCCCAACTATCATGTTTTACAGTCCCGTGGTCTCAGCCTCAGATACTCAACTAATCAAAGTGATGTCATGACAAAAATGAAGGACCAACAGAACATTTTTTTCTCCTTCATTTCTGTCAAACAAAGCTGTATGACACGTTTCTCGCGGTTAGTATCATGGTTGCTAGGCAACCTGAACAGCGCGACGAAGGCTAGACCGTCCCATTTCACAAGCCTCTCACTTCCGCACTTCCCGTACTGAATTTGGACACGACCATAGTACGCACCGTCCGTAGTACGCGTAGTGTGCGTAGTGTGCGTACTTCAAGCGTGCATACCCTGAATTGGGACACAGCCAATGATTGCTAAACAAGGGGGAGGGTCCATCCGGCCTCCTCGGCTGTAATTGGTCCAGCCCAGAGTCGATCATGACCAATTGGCCAATCCAACACCTTTCATTATATATACCTTTCCTAAAAAAAAAAATAAAAAAAATCCATCGGCCCATAAAAACAAAAAATCGCCAGCGGCCCACCGGGCAAATGCCCGGTATGCCCGATGGCCAGTCCAGCTATGAAGTCCGGGAAAGCATTGTCCTCCCTGCAACTGGCAATGAATCCATTTGAGCTATCATCGCAGGCCCTTTGTCTGTGGTGATGGACACCTATTTGTATACTGGGAGCTGGGTTTTCTCAATAAAGTTTCTGAAGAAAAATGTCCTCTCCTCGCGTGTGTTCTTTCATGGGCAGTACTGTTAATAGCTCCTTTTTTGAAGCCATATCGGTAAACACCATCCGAATAAAAATGCACAACTGGGCTGTGTCACTCATGTCTGTAGACTTGTCCAGTTGCAGTGAGAAACACTCGCAGTTCGCAATATCCTTCCTTCTTACTTGGTCCAGAGCCCCCACTCATTTTTATATCTGTTCCTGAATTTAGAAGAAATAAAGTGGAGGCTAACTAGGCAACTCAGTAGCTTGCTAGAGTTTTGCAGCACTTGGCGTGCCTTTATGCGCATACGTTGTTACCAACGTGTCAGAAAAGGTCAGATATCAGACTGGCTGCCCTGTATGTAAATCAGGTGACAAATTTCATAGTGAGCGTGGATAATAAATAGGCTGACATCTAATTTTTTAATGCCATGCAATCTACCCACACTACCGTTGCGATCGACCGGTAGATCATGATCGACATACTAGGCATCCCTGGTCTACACCTTGGGTCCTGTTAGCTGTGGTAGATTCCTGCCTCTATTGCTATAGTGCTCAGGGCCTGTTCTTGTGTTGTGAGTGATGATCAGAGCCTCTGTGCTTTGCTTTAAGATGGCCTTTTCTAGTCACAGCTAGGATTTCTTGTTGTCAGCTAGTTCCTCTGTTTGATGGTACATCCCATTTACGGGCTTGGTCGTCCATGATATTGGGTCCATCAGGTGCACACAATTGTTTTCCACTGTGCAATTGGCTCTCGAACTCCAGCTTTGAATGAATGAATTATGACAGCCTTAATCAGGATTTTTATTCATCTTTAGGCATGAAACAATGAATAAAAATACTTATAAAAAATCCTGATTGAGATTATCATAATTCATGCATGACAGGCTTAAATAACAATAATTACAATGAAACACGTCATGCATCTATCGTAACATTCAACTTCCAGTGGGTGGCAGGGTATAGAGTGACACATCATGTCCAATGTAGTGGTTTATGTGCAAGTATGCCATCAGCACTGACACAAATACAAGAAAACAGCCTTTGAATAGCTGTCCACTGTAGGTACCATTATGCATGAAAGGGTTAAAAGGGAGTTTTTCCATTCCACTGGGGTTATTTTATTGTTGGGGTTTTTTTCTCTATTATCTTTAACTTACAATATAAAGTGCCTTGAGGTGACTGTTGTTGTGACTTAGCACTATATAAATAAAATTTAAATTTAAATTCTTCTCTCACTCCAACTGGTCGCGGCAGATGGCCGCCCCTGCCTGACCCTGGTTCTACCGGAGGTTTCTTCCTGTTAAAAGGGAGTTTTTCCATTCCACTGCCACCAAAGTGCTTGCTCATAATAGGGGATCATATGATTGTTGGGTTTTTCTCTGTATGCATCATTGTAGGGTCTACCTTACAATATAAAGCACCTTGAGGCGACTGTTGTTGTGATTTGGCGCTGTATAACTGCAGTAAAATTGAATTGAATTGGCCAGTATCAATTTTTGGCTTTCTACATATGTGTTTCATACAACCTCGCTTATTGGGTTGGCTGGCTTAGGTAAGGCTTTTATAATCTCTCACTCCTGTTCCGAGATAGGCTTGGGTAGCCTGAGGATCATTAGTGGATGCACAAGCCCTGGCCAGGATTCGAACCCCCTTGGGTGGCTGTAGCTCAGGTGGCAGAGCAGGTCAGCCACTAATCAGAAGGTCGGTGGTTCAATCCCAGGCTGCCAAATATCCTTGGGCAAGATACTAACCCCATGTTTGCCTACTGGTGGTGGTCAGAGGGCCCGGTGGCGCCAGTGTCCGGCAGCCTCGCCTCTGTCAGTGCGCCCCAGGGCAGCTGTGGCTACATTGTAGCCACAGTGTAGCCAGTGTGTGAATGGGTGAATGACTGAATGTAGTGTAAAGCACTTTGGGGTCCTTAGGGACTGAGTAAAGCGCTATACAAATGCAGGCCATTTACCATTCCAAAGACAGTAATGTTGCCACTCCATTATTCATAATACCCATAGTGTCTGTCAGAGAGCAACAAGAAATTTGACTGTAAGCAAGGATAGAAGTTATTTTCAATGAATGATGAGAATGAAAAAAAATATTTATAGTTTGAAAAACTGATACAATGCAAATTTAGTCTAACCCCTAGGAAAATCAAGAGTTTGTAGTGACCTCTCATTTACTGCAGTAATGAACATCCAGTTCTAGCCTTTGTAACACTTGAAGCACTTTTTCCCTCTGAGTAGTTCTTTATCTCAACTATTACTGTTAAATAGAATTAAATGAACTCTTTCAGTAAAGGAGGCCTCTGTTTCTGAACTGAATTATTTTTTGTTATATTCAAGCAGACATTAATGTATGCTTGATTTCTTGATTTCTCTTGATTTCTGGATTTTTGCATATTTTTCCCCCTAAACCCAGATCCAGAGGACTAGGAAAATGCTTAGTCCTCTGCATTTAACCATTCACTCAGTGATGCAGTGGGCAGCTACTAGGGGTGGGTTTTGATTGTCGATTTATCGATTAAAATTGATTCTAGCTTGGATAAGGTGATATTGATTCATTAAAATCCGGAATCGATTTTTAAATATAAATTTATTTTACACGGATTCTGCACAAAGACGTAAACACAAAGCGCGGACCCGCCAACGGATCAGAATCAGTGAGACGTCGCCTTTCTCACCCAACGGCACGGACGGGTGAGAAAGGCGTCAAAGTGCTTGCTCCAATGAGCAAGCACTTTGGTGACAGTGTGACGGACGACATAGCTGTGTCGCTAGCGATCACGTAGCACATCATTATATACCAGCTAGCCCAACTTCAGTAACCCTACAAAAGTCACTCCTGTTTAGGTTTCTGTCTTCATAATTCTTCTTTAAAAACCTAAAGAAGATTTATGGATTTGATCAACTGGTCCTTAACGAAACTGACAACTTCTGGGCTTGGGAGAGCCTGATTGTCCTGCAGAGATGTTTGCTGCCGGATACTCGATGGTCGGTTGTGTCGTGTGTCTGGCAACACTCTCGATGGAGGACATTGAATGAGATCTACCAATTCGGAACCATGATAACAGAGTTCTGGCTGATTGGAGCTGGCTCGGACCTGGCTTATCGAAGAACATGAAGCGGCTACAGCTGTTCAAAATCCCACAAGGCTGGCCGACATGATAAACGATGGGCAGGGCTGTGAGTGCTCAGACTGTGTTTTTTAGAACACAATATGGATACGATCTTGGAGAAGCTCATGGCTCTGCAATATGGATAACATCTTGAAGAAGAACAATGGGAATTGAGAGACCTGGTGACCAGTGATGGACATTAGATCAACTGTAAAATTGGAAGCAGTTTGTTCGCACTAACCAAAACAACTACCATCTTCATCTCATGCGGCCCCCCTGGTGCCAGCTGGATGCTCAAGGCAAAAACTGGCGGGAATAACAATTCTCCTTTAGATAACAAGACTGTGTTGTGACTCTCTTCCCCCTCCTTCAAGGCCACCCGAGTCGACCGAAGATTGTTGACTTTTGCTTAACCGGGTGAAGGGACACTTTCTCTCGGTTGAACATGGAACACGCACACACATGCACACATACACATGTACACTGACACAGACCTACACTCACCCCCCCCACCCCCTCCAAACGCCTTCAAAGCTTATGTCTTCTATGTTGTGAGATGTGATGATTCATGTGCTATGTGCTGAGGTGTTCTTTTCTGTTCTCAAACTGATCTCTCTGTTGGAGCTCAGTCTGGGGGGAGTTCTTTTTTCCTCTCGTCTTTCCTCATGTTGTGCATTTTCTGTTGTTATACCTCTCTGACCTGTCTACCCCATGTGATGTTGTGTAATGTATGTATGGTCGGAAGGGTAAGATGGTGCTGGCAAAGGTCGGCAGCCTTAACCCAATTTCCTTCGGGGTCAACCTTCAGGATCAATAAAGTTTTATTGAATTGAATTGAATGTAGGTGGAAACCAGCGAGCTAACTTCTAACTCCCTCAAATTTCATAGATTCTGTTTTCATGGATGCTTGGATGTTACATCTGGTAGAGCAGCCACACTGATCATTTTATTAAAGATGAAAGAATTTAGACAGTTTGTAACTCTCAGTGATGCCGCAGAGTTCCTTTGTCTTTGGGATGTGCAGCGGAGTTTGGACCTGGAAACGGCTAATGACGTCAGACTTAAAGACCGGATAGCATCTCTATTGCTTAATACATAATTGCGCTGTGAATATTCATCCTTAATCGGTATAAATGCATATGGTTCCGAAAAATTATAGTAATTACAAAATGGTACATTTCAGGCTAGAATGGCCAAAGGGAACCTGTCAGTAGAGGAACGAAAGAGAAGGAACATGAAGTATCAAAAAAGGAGAAAAAAATTAACAGCCAGCCTGAGTTGAAGAAAGAGCTTCTCATAAAGGGAAAGATGGAGAAAGAGGGAAAAATAAAGAACATCAGTGATCTGAAAGAAAGAGAAAAAAGGCAGAAGAGAAGGTTTTGGAAACAAGCACAGAGAGACTTGAGAGAACGAAGGAAAAAGGGAGAGAAAGTCCAGCAGGGTCTAAACACACAACAAACAGAGTACATTAGACATTAATTCTGAGGAATCAAGGAGTAGTAGGTAGCTACTTGCTGGTGAACTATTAAGATGTAGAACATGTGCAAAAACAGAATTGTTACGAAGTGTCTTGTGATATTACATAAGTTCTTAAAGTTTAATGGTCATTTTGAAAGAAATAATATCCTGTTTTCTACTAGTGTGTCACCACCATCAACACCTTGTCAACTCCACAATATGGATTTTTTGTTTATTCTTCTCTTTTGAAGCACCATATATTTTCCCCCCTCATGATCTTCCAATGAAAATACTTAATTTTCTCAATATGTGTGTCATTTGCATGCTGCTAAATATGATTGTTTCTTATAGAGATTAAATACAAGCTACTGCAGAAATGTATGACAGTAACTCTAATAATAAAAAGCCCAAAAAATCGTACTTTTAAATTATACTTTTGGTATAATTAGTTTGAAAACGTATGTGCATAAACAGTAGAACAGAGAAGCTGCTAACAGTCAAAATAGCTGAAAAAACTTAATTTAATATATATATCTATATATAGATATATATACATTTACATTTCTTTGTGTCTGATGGTGTTGACAAAAACCTTGCACTTCCCCAGCAAAAACATAAATTAAAAAACACCTGGGAGATTGTACCGAGACAGCCAAAACTTTGTGTAACAATTATATGTAAATATGTTTTTGAAAAATCAAAAAATAATTTTTAGAAAATTAAAACCTGTTTTGTCCCTAATCTCAGGAATCGCTGAAATGCGAACTGCCAAGAAAAAGAATTGCATTTTTTTTTAAATTTAAATTTAACCCTATTACAACTGTTGTGAAACTAATGCAGCATTTCATATAACACCATATCAACAGTCAAACATGGTGGTGGTAATGTGATGGTCTATGGCTGTTTTGCTGCTTGAAGACATGGACGACTATAATTTGGAACCATGAAATCTGAAATGTTTAAGTGTGACAAATATGCAAAAAAAGCTCCTGAGAAATCAAGATGAGGTTAAATCATTTTCACATTCAATGAAAGATTGAGAAACATTTCCTTTTTTACATTTATTTTTTAAAAATCAACAACATCTGACTTTTTTTTTTCTCTACTATAAGAACCCAGAGGTTTATTCCCTTGATGCGCTTCTCTCGTGGAAACATGTAGTCCTCTGAAAGAGATACAAGCCGTCTTTCAGGCCAGGCTTCTTTGCCGGGGCTTGATCCTCAGATATAGCTGGGAATGAAAGATAGAGAGTTTCTCATTAAAACACCATTAAGATAACATTAAATACTGAAACGTCAAACTTAAGACTGTTGAGTAACAGGATTCTCAAAGCAGTTTTTAAATCTGATTAAAACATGTGATTTAAGGCCAACCTGAAGTAGCAACAGATTGGCAGACTAGACAGTTCAATTCCCGCACAATAGGAAATCTTACCGTCTTATTCTTTATTAAATTTTTCTGATATTCTCCTGGGATGCTTTTTTAATTTAACAAGAAAGTTTTAAATGCTGATGTAATGGGACCTTAAACCCAGAAATCTGAACATTTCCTTATGAGTAGCTTCAGTCTAAAATGTTTATACAAGGTCTGCTAAATTTGGCATGGGCGGCTCACCCCCAGAAGGTTTCGGGGAATGTATCCCTCATGGTCACCGCATCGTGCCCACCACCACTCCGTTTCCACCTCATCCTCCCGTCTCAGCACTGTCATGCAGTCACCCTCACTGAAGCAAAGCTCGTCGTCACTCTGAGGCTTATAGTCCCACAGGGCATACACTACACCATGATTCATCACACCCATCTTCTCCTGAACACCTAAAAAGACAAAAATAGGTTAAAAGTTTAATGAGTCGTTGTCTTGATATTCTTTAAACTTTTATGTGAAAATGTAATAACCTGAGACACATTTAAACTACTTTAAGTCCAAGTCCATTTGCTGAAACTCTTACACAAGCCTCACAAGTCTAGAAAACTTTTACAAAATTGATTTACTTCCTTGATATAACTGGTCTGAACCAAAACCCCTTAAAATGCATGAACCTATGCAACAGTCCTCAAAATCCAGGCAGATCATAACAAGATCCTTATGGCACCCAAGATCTTTTAAATCTCCTAAAGAACAATTAAGCAAATTCCAAACTCGCCTGTAACCTGTACAGACACCCAACATACATCAGTAAATCTCTTGTTGCTACAGAACATGCTCAACCCCTTGAAAGATTTGCGAAATTGTCCTTGAAACCAACAAATTTGTTATGAACTATGAGGCTTATCTCCCTGAACCCCTTTTGTTAATATGTTAACAGGTTTTGTCTCACCATAGAGGAACTGGGAGCACTGGGCATAGCCATCTTCCATCTCTTCGCACTTGTCAGCAGCTGTCTGCATGTCACTATATGTTGTGGCAAATACAGCTGCTCCAGACTCGACAAGGAACTTACAGACCTGAACGTTGTTACAGGAGGCAGCACAGTGAAGGGGTGTCCTGGAGACAGAAACAGAAGGAGAATGAGTAGTTAGTTAATAAGAACTGGTGCTGTGCCAAATGAATTTGTTTTCTTCCTACCATAGACAATGTAAAAGACAGACATAACTTCCGGAAGTTATGTCCGGAGGTGTCACCATGGCTAAGTCCATCTTTTATACTGCCCGTGTTTTCTACTGTTTCCTACATAGGCTCACCAGCCGTCACTGTCGGCAGCATTAACATTGACACCAAACTGAACCAAAAACTTGACAATCTCGGTGTGGCCGGCACAAACTGCGTTGTGCAGAGCCGTGATACCCTCATCGTTCGGCATACTAGGGTCATCCACCTGAAAGACACACAGTAACATACTGACCATATACCCTGGGGTGAAGAACAATTAAGGAATTTGCAAGTATAAATCTTTTTAGTGGATCTATAAAATAAGTATAGCAGTGTGTAGCTCCCACAATTTTTTGGTACATGTACAATGATAATAATGGGCTATTTTATTCAATTTTTTTAGTGTGACTCACATCATAGATAACCCTCTGGACAAGATCATATTCGCCCTCCAGAGATGAATCCAGCAGCAGTGCCAAAGGGTTGAACTTGACCCGCAAATTGTGGTTGGTTCGCTCTTTACCAGCTTTATGGAGGATTGATTTCTTACCCTAAGAAGAAAACAGAACTGCAATAAATTAGAAAAAAAAATGTGTTTGTATTTTAGGCAAACTGGATTTTTAATAACCTCTCAAAATCTGAGTTACCTCACTCACCGGCGGAACTGTGACCTGTCCTGCAACCTCTGGTGGCTGCAGGGGAGCAGTATCATCTCCCTCTTCCAACTCCCCGCAGCTGGGGTAAGGTGGGGGTGGGTAAGGAGGGAACTCCTCTAGAAACTGTTCCTGGTGAGCTAAGGTTGATGGACATTTCTCTTTCTCCTTGTCCTTGTCTTCCAGCGGTGATAGCATGCAGTGGCAGGAAGTAGGATCAGAGATGGGTGAGCGAGGGGGTAATGGGGGTGGGGTCAAACTTTTCTCAGGGAGTGGCTCTTTCAAGTCAGTTTCACTTTCATCCTGAACCCTGGCTGCTCCATCTATGCCACCCATCCTGTCCTCATGAACTGTGGGCTGTATATGCATCCCTGCAGAATTAGCCGTCTCCATGGGGATGGTTTCCATAGCAGCCAGAGTGGTTTTCTGGTAGAGCAGTTTCTGAATGTTGGGTCCTGCTGGGCCTTCGGGCTCTGTGATTGAGTTGCGTTTCTTCAGGGGTCGGGGTGCATGTTGCAGCCGGCGACGCAGATTATCCAGGTCAGCATCACTGGGGTTCCTGTGAGAGTTTGATATGAAGGGGAGGAGCTTGGTGGGGCTGAGCGGGCGAGGGATACTGTGTTCCGCTGTTTCTCCTCCGATACCTTCAGTGTTACCTGGGCAACTGTTGTCAGCTTCACTTCCGTCAGGTGCACAAAATTCAGAATTGAAGGAATGGTTTTCTGAGCTGATTGATTGCTGCCTGCTGCTGGCTGGAAGGACTGGTTTTCCATACACTAAGAAAGGAAAGAAAATACATGGATTCACAAGACATTTCTCACAGCAAGCTCTATTTGACCTCCATTAAACAAACGCACAGATTACAAATTACATGTTTGATTATTGTTTGGGGTGAGAGGAAAAAAAACTCCCCCAAAAAAACTTCATTATTGATAGATAAGTACCTGTTTTTCCTAAATACTGATACTGAAAAAGCTTGCTTTACCAATAGACTACAAAGCAAAGGCAAATCAAGTGGTATCTAAATCACTCCCTGACAACATGCCAGTAAATACCAGTCACAGCTGTTCCCTTCACCTCACATGGTGAAGTTTCCAGAATATAGTCTGAACAAGTACAACATCACAGAGGAAATGCAGAGGGATCTGACAGCTATCAAGTACTGGGCTATAAGTTTTATTTACATCCATCATGCAGGTATAATTAATGGAGTGAAATACTTCGTATTTTACTTCTAGGAGACAGGCTTATGGCCTGTATTTGTATAGCGCTTTACTAGTCCCTAAGGACCCCAAAGCGCTTTACACTACATTCAGTCATCCACCCATTCACACACACTGGTGATGGCAAGCTACATTGTAGCCACAGCCACCCTGGGGCGCACTGACACAGGCGAGGCTGCCGGACACCGGCGCCACCACCAGTAGGCAACGGGTAAAGTGTCTTGCCCAAGGACACAACGACTGAGACTGTCCGAGGCAGGGCTCGAACCGACAACCTTCCGATTACAAGACAAACTGCCAACTCTTGAGCCCACGATCGGCTTAGGTGAACAACTAAATTTATATAGTGCCCAATACAACAACAATTGCCTCAAGGTGCTAAATATTGTAAGGTAAACCCCCAACAATAACATAGAGAAACCCCAACAATCAGACGGCCTCCTATGAGCAAGCACTTTGGTGACAGTGGGAAGGACAAACTCCCTTTTGTTAGGGTACCTGTGACTCAGTGTTTTTGTGTTCATGGTTTTTGAGTCTTGTTTATTCATTATGGTTTTCTCTGTGTCAATCGTTCCTAGTTTAGTTATCTGTATTTCTAGCCTAGGTTGTCTGGTATCTGGTCCTGTTCATGCCTGGTCTCACCTCAGTGTCTTCAGTGTAATGACAGGATTTCTGTGAGCAGTTTTGTAGAAATGGTGTCTAAAGGACCACTGATGGTTTGGATAAAGTAATTACTGAAGTTAACTCAGGAAGATCAATTGGAGAAAAAGAGACAAAATAAATATCAGTGGTTCTGAAAGTACATGATGTTACATCTGTGAGATTGTTATGAGTAATTTTTTACTGCTGATCTGATCTATTTTACTTTTTGGTGCATTTGTGGATACTATGTTTTTCTTTTGTTGTGATATTTTATGTTTAAGTCATTATTTTGCTGATTTTTGGTTTGTTTTTTGTTGGTTTGGGAGCAGACACAGTCTCTAAGGGGATGGGGTTTTGGGGGATAACAGGGGGAGAGAAGCTGTGGAGAGGCGTGTAAGACTGCGACTCTGCTTCCTGATCCCAACTCTCAATAGTCACGCTTTTTTTGTGGGGGGGAAATTACTAGAGACATGGACAGTTTGGTGGTGTGGCGGTGTGAAGAGTGAAGAGGCCAAGGCACTAGTCAGTCGGCTACGAGCTAAGCTAAGATAGTGAGTCCCTAAAGATGAATGAATACTTTGAATATAATTAGCGGGTTATTCAACAGAAAGTGTGCTTTGGATAAAGCATTTAAGGATTACACTATGTAATAATATAAGTTTTTAGATCAAATTTTAATCAAAATAAGCTACAGAAAACACCACTGTGTGCTGTAACAGGAACAGGAAGTGATGCTCTACCCCAAGACCAAGTGTTGGCAAGTTTGGCGCACACACCTTATTTTTCTGCAAAGATGTAAATGCAAAAGCCTTTCCCCTGTTGACTGAATTTTGGTGTTTAGGTGAAATATTTAAAATTCATATTTTTCTACTAAGACATATACTACATTTTGGTGAATAAGGAGGACCAGTGCTTCCAAGGACCAATCTTACACTGATCAAAATAATCAGAAAAATCACTTTGGCCATAATTGTGCAGCCCTATCTTAACAGGAAGAGTATTCTAATACACGGGCAACCGTATCAGTGGATTACCTCGGGGCTGGCTCCGAGGCAGTGTTCCTTGGCCACTATGTTGGTATCCTTTCCCCAGTGTAGCCTGCTGGGTGTACATCGAGTAGATTGAGGAAGCCGCCAGGGTCTGAGGTTTCTGAAGCACAGGTGGGGGACAATCAGAGAGGTCTGGGGTGTAAGGTCGCACAGCAGCAGCTGGAGGACTCTCCTGCTTGTTGGGCAAAGGGAGGGTGTTGCTATGACTGGATAGAATTCCTGGAGCCCTGAGGGGGGCCCCAACTGGCTTCACCTTACCAGGGAAGGTGCCAGTGTTATAGGGGGCTTTGGAGAAGGCTGACAGGCCAGAAGATCGGAATTGTTTGGGCTTACTGGGAACTGGAGGTGGTGCTGTCAACTTGGAAAGATTTTTGGATGAGACCTGAAAGTAAAATATAGCAAACGTGGAAACACAGGGTTATACTCAGAGATTGATGATATAACTGCAAAATACAGAAAATGAAGCAATAAATCAAATATCAAAATGAGCTGAAATGTAAAATGGCTTTACATTAAAACTGTAAGTGCTCAGCAGCTATTAACCAGTTTGAGTTTGAGTTTTCATATTCAACCTTACACCAGAGCTTTAATTTGTTTTTTGTTTTTTTATCATAACTTAACGTGAAAACGTATGTGTAAGTGCAACTATGTATATATTTCTGTTCTGCACATATGTTGTCCATATATGAATTAGTTTTGCAAAGATTTAACAGCATCTCATTTATTAGTCAGGATCCTTGTATTCATCAGTGTGTGGTAACGAGACGCGTGTTACCAACTTATTCAGTTACTGATTTTGCTTATTGCTTATTCTTACTGTTCTTCTTGTATAGTGTGTGAAACCTGCTGGTGAAGTGGTTGAGTTTAGTTCAGAAAGTTTTTATTTTGAAATTATTGTGTGTTGTTAACTTTAAAGACAACAGCTGCATCATCCACCATTAGGTAAATTTTAACTGACCTAGCAAGGCAGCTGTTGACTCATTACATTACCGCTATCCAAGGTTAGTCTTTTCTGAAAATGAAAAGGCATTAATGTTGAGATGTAGAGACTAAATGGAAGTCCACTGATACCTGATTGTCCCTGAGCAGGTTCTCCGTGGAACGATTAGATCGTGAGGGGATGGGAGGAGGAATGTCGGACCCAGAGTAGCTCTTGTCTATGGCGGTCTCACCACCTAGAAAAGAGAAAGAAAATTGTTTAAACAAAGTCCCACGGATGTCAGAGTTACTATCTCCCAGATGTCATTCCTTCTATTCTCAAGTTGATTAGCCTGTCATTTGTACATGGTATTCTATGAATGCATAGATAGCTTTCTCAGCTTTCTCAGCTCTCAGCGAAGGCGGTCGCACTTTTCTCCTCTCCTGCCCTTATCTTCCCTGCTTAGCTTCTTGTGTCCTTGTCTTGTCTGAGTTTCTTACTTCCCTGGAACACTCTCTCACAGTCTGTGTCTAAAACCTAAAGAGAATTATGGATTTGATCAACTAGTCTCTGAATGCTATTGACACCCTCTTCTCAACGAGAAGTTTGGGCTCGGGAGAGCCTGAGTGCCCTGGAGGGACTTTCCCTGCTGGATACACGATGGACGGGTGGCAGAAATGGAGGATCGTGTGCCTGGCGGGACTGTCGATCGAGGACGCTGAAGATATCTACCTATTCGGAACCATGATAACAGGGTTCTTGCTGATCGGAGCTGGCTTGGCCCTGGCTTATCGGAGAATTAAGACAGCGGAACCGGCTGCTCAAACCCCCACAAAGCAGTCTGCTGAGATTGGATTGACTGGACGAGACGCGGCTTCTCAGAAAAGGCTCACAGACGGGGACATGGTCAAGAGCTTGGAGGCTATTGCGGCTGCAGTGAATACTCAGAATAACATCTCTGAGCGGATACTGGGACACATCAGGGAAGAATCAGCTCAAATCAACAACTATGGGCGAAAGCTGGAAAACATCACGGATCAGTTGGCTGCGGTCGCGAGGTCTCAGAATCTGCTCTGTGAGCAAAAGAAGACTGACAAGACCACGGAATTGAAGGTAAACAACATCATGGAGAAACTGACGGCTATCCAACGGGAGATGGAGAGATCAGTGTCGGAGTGCTAAAACAAAAACAGCTCGAAATTCTCATGAGTTGTTGGAAAGAAATCGCCATCTTAATGCGGCTACCCCTCCGGTGCCAGCTGCGGGCTCAAGGCTGGAGCCGATCAAAACAATCCCAGATAACGAGTGTGTTTAGACTGTTCCTCCCGATTCCATGCAAGGCCACCTGAGTTGGCTGGAAGACTGTTTACTTAGCCTGGCAGGGCGAAGGACACTGTCTCAGCTTGACTCTGGACATACACACACAAATACACATACACTCATTTGCACACACTGATCCCCCCTCCCCTTCCAAACGCCTTCGATGCTTGTGCCCTACCGGAGAAGATGGTAGTCGACTGGACCAGCGCAGGCATGCTGCAGGACCGGAAGCGCTGTCTACACCGGCTCTCGCTTACCCTTTCCCCACCCTGTTGCTTGTCTTGTGTTTCTATGGTGTATTGATAGTCATGTGCTTTTTGTGCTGAGGTGTTTTTTCTGTTATCAAACTGTTCTCCCACTAGGAGCTCAGTCTGAGTGGAGTTTTTTTTCTCCTCCTCTCTCCTCATGTTACATATTTTCGTTGTTTTTTCTTCCTATCAGCCTACCTTCTGACATGTCTCCCCAATGTGATGTTTGTGTAATGTTGGTCAGAAGGTTCCTTTGTAAGTGCGCATGCGCCATTAGCGTGCTGCCTGCTGTAACCCTAATTTCCCTCGGGATTAATAAAGTATATTGATTGATTGATTGATTGATTGATAGACCATCATTAAATTAGGTTTTCAGTGAATGTCTCAATGAATCAGCATGCCTGAACGTTTATGTGTCAGATTAGAAATGCAGTAACAAATGATTGTAAAGGCATAGAAAGTTTAAATCCTCTTTCTGCAAAAGGTAAAACAGAAACAAGACCTAACTGACCTGAGTTGCGGCAGCTTAGACTCGACATGCGAGGCAGAGTGGAGGCATGCTCGTAACCCCTCCTGGATTCGGAAAATGAGCTTTCCCAGTCAAAGATCTTGCTTGTTTTTAAGGTGTTGAAACCTGTGAGGCAGAGATAACTACATCAAGTAGAGTTTTGGTACTAGAAATAGAAGTGACTGACTCAGACTCAAATAGTGTTTTAGCATGCTAGGACAGACTCAAAACATCATCACGGAAACATGTACCTGAGGCTGGTTTGACAGGCCTAGGAGGTGGCTTCAGTGATGAATCAGCCATGGGCAGGGTGACAGTGCCATCTGGGTATGCTGGCTTCACCAGAATCTCCTGGCGGACCGGCACAGGTGGCCCCTGAGAGCTTGATGTGGAGGATGACTGGATGTACGGCCCCACCGCTGCCACTCTGGAGCCCATGCTATATTGTGGGGCTGTACAGTCTGAAGCCACCTGGAGTGAGAAGAAATGTTTGACTGCTGCAGCCTTTTTGATCAGTACTTGTATATTAAGCAAACAACAACAAAGCAAAAATAAATGTTTTGTACAAAAAACAAACAAAAAAAACTTGTATGACATTGTAGAAATCTACTTTTGCTGATATTTTTTCCTATATAAACTCACTGGCTGGTTCTCATTCTGCTGCAGAGCAGCCTTTTTCTTCCAGAGCCGTTCCCGGAGTTCAACCAACCGACGGTCCATCGCACCTACTTCCAAGTTCCTTTTGTTCAAGCTATCTCTCTGCTGCTGCAGCCTGGCACTCTGATCCTGATTCAGCTTGTTTCTTAGCTGTTTGGAAAGGAGGGGGGTGAGAAGTCAAAGTATGATTGAAAACCAACAGAAAAAATATTGTCTAGAATAATTTATTAGATACTAGGTTTAACCTCCTAGCAACTGTAGCTGGAAGTACTGACAGTGTGAGATAGAGGTATCTACAGCCTGATATCAAATCACTCCCTATATAAGTGGTTCCCAAACTTTTTTTGCTAGGCCCCCCTTTGTTTTATAAGAAAAATGTTCATTTAGTTTACATTTAGTAAACAATTAAACAAATACAAGTAACCTGCAATAAATTACAGGTAAATTACATCCACAAAAAGCAGAAGGTCAGCTGATAACAGCCACAAAGAAAACCTACTGAAGCTTACATGAAAAATTACTGTGGTTCTTTTCCCTATGCTGAGCTACTGCACAGATCTTAGGGTTCCCCCACCTGCTGAATCCCACTCTAACTCTTGACTCATTGTACTGTTTAGGTGTGGAGGCAAAGTCACCCTCTGCAATGTGGGCGACAGAAAATAGCTATTTGTTTAAAAGTCTGTGAAGTCTGTACTTTTGCCACCTCTGAACATAACAACAACTACATTCAGCCATGTTTCACATCTGTATTGGCTTTTTGTAGGCCTGTTTGCTGGCTTGTTTGCAAACTTCTATATAATTATCAATTATAATTAGGGGTTAGGGTTTAGGGTTAAACAGAACAAATGCAATGATGGAGTACTCAAGAGCTCCAAATGAGAATTTCTTTTTCTATGGTGTCTTAAGCACCTATCACTATTTTCTTGACATTAAAAAAAAAACGTCAAGAGATTTTCACATTCATCAAAGAACGCTGAATGACAAATGTTACTATAAAAATCCGATATATATTTATATCATACTGTAAAGAAAGCAGAAAATATGGCAAACATTTAATTTAATTGTAGAACAGCAAAGTATAATTTAATATTAGCAAGAGAAATTCTCAGCTGACATCTCACTTGCAGCTCTTTGTAGAGACATTCCAGCTCAGCTGTAGAAGACATGTTGTGGTGGTGCGGAAGAAGAGGAAGAGAAGGCTCCAGACTGTTGCTCCTCAGTCCCTCCAGCTGGTTGCTCAGCTCCTCTACCCTCGCCACAGCCACGAGCAGCTCTGTCTGCTTCTGATGGAAAAGGCTGGTCATCTGCTCGATCTCCTCCACTGCAACACAATCACTGCAGTCCTTAATTGATCCTGGTGTCATCCCACAGTACCCTGCACTACTTATTTAAAGATAACCATTACACTCATTTTCAGTTTGAATTTTTTTTTTAAACCTTGTACTGGGCATTGGTACAGCCCCTAATTCATTTTATGTCTTAAACAAACTGTTTCAGCTCCCTTACACATCCCCTTAATTCAATTTTCTACTGCTTGGCTGCACCTCGTAAACTTACGGAGCTGAGTGGAGCTTCTGTACATGCCAGCTACTCAGCTATTTCTTTAGACAGGAACCAAAAAGCTTTTTTCAGACAGTTAATGAACTGAGTATGTGTACCAAGGTCTGGTAAAAAGTAAATAAGGATTATTTTGAACTGTAACATCATGTGAAGCTAGAGCCCAGTAAACATATAATTAATAAGTTCCCTTTCAAAGAGACGCTTGCAAATTTGCAGTGACACCCCTCGTGCACCTTGGATATTACCTGTCATGATGTCTTAAAACAGTAGCAGAATTTACTATTAGAAATCCTGGCACTGGATTACTATCATACTGAAGAAAACTTCATAGTGTAATGTTCTCAGGAAGGTTCTTGAACTCGATTTTTCTGTCTGGATTTATGGGCTGCTTCTTAATTTCCTGTTTGGGGTTATTGCCGACGATTTTCTATAAAAGTTTAATTACCAGAGCAACACATTCCCAACCTCTTCCGACAATGCTCTAAACCATAAAAGGTAGTATTCATTTTTTTAATCTGATGATGGTGTTTATATAGCAGTGTCGACATGCTGTTTAGCATTCTTTTCTGTCATTTGAACATTGCGAGCAGTAGCTTCTTTGCTGTGGCATGCTGGGGTGCATACATCAAAGAGAAGGACGCAAACAGACTGAACAAACTCATCAGGAAGGCCGAGTCTGTTTTTGGCATGAAGTTCGCCACCCTGGAGGTGGTGATCAGTGACAAAATGCTGGCAAGACTGCAGGCAATCATGGACATGGACCCCCTCCATAACACACTGGACAATCTGAAGAGTAGTTTCAGCAACAGGTTCCTTCAACCTCGCTGTCTGAGTTATGGTACAGAAGGTCTTTCCTTCCCGCTGCTATCAAACTCTTCAGTCAGGTCCACACATGTGGAACGGAACAAATCACATCTCAGTGCACCCTGTCATTTTTGTACACCATGACATATTTCACACATACTTGTCCTTTTATATTTATTTTTGTACCTATCTCTATATTTATCTATTTATCTTAATATTTATCTATCAATATCTCTGTTTTTGCACTCATTTTCTTTGAGTGCTTAATGTTAATGCTCCTATCAGAAAGCATTTTTCTATACATGGTTCTGTATGATGATTAGTAAAAGCACATATCCCTAATATGGTCATCTCAATCACACCATCATGATGTTAAGTATTTTTTCAGTCACATTCTGTTTTATTTAAATTTGTCTTACACTTTACTTTGTTCTGTTTCCTGCTATTTTTGTACCAGGCCAGTGTTCAGTTAGTCAGTCTCCTCAGTATATGTACCTTCACAACAATCTTAAGCCAGACTGTACTCTTTGCAGTAAAGCTTTCCAGTAATTCCTAGTATTCCTTGTGTTGCCTACTACTATCCTAACTGATCTGATTTAGAGTATTTCATTGACTTTTCCTGTTGCTTGCGTTACTTGGATTGTTTGCAACTGATTTCTCATGTATGACCACGGCCTGTACTGGTATACCGGTCACAGCAGATGGCCCCGCCCCTCCCTGAGCCTGGTTCTACTGGAAGTTTCTTCCTGTTAAAAGGGAGTTTTTTCTCCCCACTGTTGCCAAAGTGCTTGCTCATAGGGGGTCATTTGATTGTTGAGTTTTTCTCTGTATGTATTTTTGTAGGGTATACCTTACAATATAAAGTGCCTTGAGGTGACTGTTGTTGTGATTTGGTGCTATATAAAAAAAATTGAATTGAATAACAATTTGGATGGTTGAATTTTATTTAGAGCCTCTTCTCCTTATACGTAACACCAGCTGCCTGTAAACCTTTTGTTTAAGAAGGGTAGCCAGTCAAAAGAAAGTTGACTTACACCACAAGTTTGAGATTGAAAATGAACAGTGGGGCGCCAGTACCTCTTCTTTAGCTTTTCTGATAGTCAATGAACAGAAATAAAGAGTTGGATATGAGAATATTAGCTCCCGTTTAAAAAAAATCCCAAGTTTATTTTAAAAAATACAAAAATTAGACTACTTATGAAATGAAAAATTTCTTAAATAGTTTTCTAATGTTTTTCCCATGTTGATGTTTGTCCCAAACTAATGTGCCAAACTTGTCGGTGCATTAGTGTTTCAAATTGATTTTATACAATTAGGCCCAGGAATATGTGACACATAAAACAGTTCAAAACTAATGTTTTGGATAAGAATAAAGAAGCTCTGCAAAATGTTACAAAGCCTATGTAGTCACATGGCTCACTGACCTAGTTTGCTATTACTTAGGCGTTTCTGTTCCACCTGACCCTTTAGGGCCCGGACTCGTCGCAGTTTGGCCTCCTGGTTATGCGCATTCTCCCTGAGCTGCCACAGCCGCTCCTGTTCTGACGCCTCCTGTTGCTGCTGCTGGTGATCCTGCAGTTTCAGGAACCGTAGCTGCTGCTCCTGCAAAACACAATGCTTTTCAGGTCTTTATCATATCATATGCTAAACAGCTACATAGATTTCTTCCTGATATACTTTAACTGGAAGACATGAAACATTTACAGTACATCTTTTGTGTAAAATATATCTAGCCATTCATATGAGGTATAGAAGGCTTGTGTAGTCACAGTCGAATCATGTACATCACTTTAGTATGAACATTAGTCTCTGTTTGCACAGAGCTTTGTTCGGTATACTAGTCCAGAGGGCAAAAAGAGTGCAAGAAGTACTTAATAAGTATCCATAGGCAACTGCAAGAGGTTATTGTGAATTGCATTTAAAATAGTATCAGCATCAATATAAGTAGTAACACCAGTAGCAGTAACAGTAGTAATAGTTGTGTATGGTGTGTTTTACCTTGGAGGCCAGCAGCTGCTGCTGAGCACTGATCTGCTGCTGCTGTCGGGTTGCCAGGTCATGCAGCTCATTCAGCGTCATGTCCAGACAAGGAGCTGAAACCTGTAACGCAGATACAGTCAGAGTTCACTTTCACACAGACAGAAATACTAAAAGACACATCACACTGTCCAGCTGTCACAACCTTCATGCATTTTAAGGTGCAATGCACAACTTTCTGTTCAGTCATTTACGAAAGCCATGGACCGGTACCCGTCCATGAGTCGTTTGGTACCGGTCCGCGAGAGTTCAGGCTTGGATGTGAAATTCATGGTTTTTGTCGGTTTTTAGCATTGTTCTTTTTATCGTTTTTATCGTTAACTTGGTTTCTCTGGGTCTTTTCCTGTGCGTTATGAATAAATCTTCTTTTTTTTTTGTATGGGTACTGGTTTTATTTTCTTGCATTTATCCGCGACACCTTAAAGGCCGGTCCGTGAAAATATTGTTGGACATAAACCGGTCCGTGGCACAAAAAAGTTTGAGGACTGCTGATCACAGAAACTCACAACATTATTGCACAAAATGCAATATCTATGAATGTGTTTGAAGGGATTCATGTTAATCGGTAATAAAAATGTAAGCCAAGGCAAAACACACTGATTTATTTTTATCAAAATCACAGTAAAAGTCTCTCACCCCATTCTCCAGACATCTCTCCAAACCTTTCACCTGGTTTCTCTTCATCATCTGATCTGCAGCCCTGGATCCAACTGGACACAAAACACAGTAAATACTAATGAAGAATTTAATCATTTTAGCCATGCTCTACTGCCTATCCAGTGTTGGTGCAGAGGATGGTCAGGATCAGTGGCGGAGTGGGGGGGTGGCTTACTGGGCTTAAGCCCGGGTTGTTTTTTCAGAAGCCCGGGGTCTTTTGGAGTGTAATTTTTTCATAGTTAGATGCCTGGCTGACAACTGTATAAAACAAAAACTACACACAATATTCGAAGCACATAGTGCACACTGTGGGAATTTATGACTGTGCGTAAATCCCCCCTAATATTGGTATGATCCGAGCTCAGACACTAAGCGACTGAGCGAGGGGGCGGGGGGAGCTGCTGCCTGCGAGTGCGATGTTGGAGAAACGCAGCCAGGCAGACAGAGGAGAACTGAAGTTTGACCAGGTACCAAAGCAAATCATTCGTACTGTACAAATAATGTAAATATTACGGTGTATCACGAAAGATTGATGTCAAACTGATCACTTGACCCATATTACATTACTTGCTCTTCAAGTGAATCAACAAATGGCGAAATGAAAAGCCGAACAACAACAATGCTGTTTCTTTAGAGAGTCTTAGCTTACATGTATGTTTATTTCATATTTTCAGTTGTTACCCTCCAGGGCTAAATAAATCGGTTTCAGTAATGTACTGATATACAAGAATGGACATAAGGGGCTTCTTTCAAAGAAAAAACTCTGGTAGATGTTATTTTATATATTATGCTTTGTATGTTGTTCAGTACATTCCTATGCAAAACAAGAGGAACTTCAATACACAGCAGTATATTCACAGTTTAAACCAGATATTTACATACACTTTATGGAAAACACAAGAACATTTTTTTACTGTACAACATCAATTTAGAGTAAACTTGTTTTATTTTGGATAAATAAATATTGAAATATCTTTTGAATTAGTTAAATGTCAGAATAAAGAGAGACAGAGCTGTCTATTTTTGATCACTTTCATCAAATTTAGGAGTACATATACACTAAGTTTATTGTTAATTAATAAGAAAACTCCAGACGATTCCATTCTGAGCTGAAGCTTCTGATAGGTTAGTAGAGTCCATGTGAGTAAATTGGTGGCACACCTGTGGATGCATATAAGGCAAAACACAGAGCCTGTTTCTTTGACATGGGAAAACCAAGAGATGTCATTGTGGACCTCCATAAGTGTGGCTCAATTTTGAATACAATTTGGTGCCATTTACAATTAAGAAATACAGATAGTTTCTCTCTTTACTCTTAAAGTTGACAAATATGTTTTTATATTTATCAATCTAAAAAAAATAAACATTTAGTCTGATTTGATGTTACAATTAAAAAAGTGTTTGTGTTTTTATCTGAAGAGTATGTAAATGTCTGGTTTCAACTGTATATTTGATGATGTTGGTGTTCGGCTTGATTGTCAGCACAAAGAGGGAGAGAGAGGAACAGAGAGGGAGAGAGTGGAACAGAGAGGGAGAGAGAGGAGCAGAGAGGGAGAGAGAGGGAGATGGAGAGGAGAATGAGGACAGAACAGAGATGAAACAAGAGCAGGTGAGACAGACATGTTAGTCAAATGGTTGTTTACCAAAAGTATCACCGTATAGGTACTCATGTATCTCATACCTAGTGTTTCTTTTTAGGTTTGTTATTTTTCAAATTCTATATTTATTAAGTTATGCAGGCTTTTTTTGCACAACAAGGCTAAATAATTATATAAACTTTTCTGAATCTAAATAGTGGACTTTGGTAGAATTAAAAAATGCGTGTAGTGCAGGTCTATGATGATTTTTAGTGCTACTATCATCTAGTTCTGATTCTGGTTCTGTCTTGGTTAAATCCTAAGTAGTCCTGATTTTGAACTGTTGTAGTCCTGTTTTAATTCTGGATCAGTTCTGGGTCTGGTTGAACTGGGGTTTAGTCCGCGTGTCTTGATACAGCCCCGACTTTGTTCTGCCTTGCTGCTTAATTAAAAAACTAGTTTAAGGTGTCCTGCATATGTGATATATATTTTTCCCTATATGAAGTCATTCTTTTTTGAACAAAACTCAAAACAGAGCCTATTAATCTTTCACTCATTTCTAACCCCCCCCCCCCCCCCCCCCAATCCCACATGCAAATGTCTGCCTCCGCCTCTGGTCAGGATAAGCCAAGATTGACAACAATGTATATAAACACATAGTGAGTGAAAGAGGTGAGTGACGATAAAATACTAGTGCATAATAATAAGCCCCCAGCAATCAATTGTTACTCAGCAATCAATTGCTGAGTAACTAAGGGAGAATTCAGGGTCACTTGATTCAGCCCTAACTATATGTTTAGCAAAAAGGAAAGTTTAAAGCCTAATCTTAAAAGTAGAGATAGTGTCCATCTCCCATTTCCAAACTGGAATCTGCTTTCACAGAAGAGGGGCCTGAAAGCTGAAGGCTCTGCCTGCCATACTTTTAAATACTCTAGGTACAACAAGTAAGCCTGCAGTGCGAGAGCGTAGTGCTCTAATCAGGTGATATGGTACTATAAGGTCATTAAGATGAGATGGGGCCTGATTATTCAAGGCCTTGTATGTGTCAAGATTCTGGGTCATTTGACCCAGCGTTCTTAGTTTTCCTGTGTTCCTGTGTCATGTTAAGTTCATTTGTTATTCTATGGGTCCTAAGTTGTTCAGGTTAATTTACTGGATTTCCTCTCGTGTCGTTATCCCCCTTTGTCCCTGTATATAGTGATGTGAGTTATTGTGTTTTGCTCATACTCCTTGTGTTCTGTGTTTTCCTCTTTCCATCATGTTCTCTCTCTCTCTGCCTCTCTTGGCTGTCTCTGTATACTCTCTGTATTATGTTTAAGGTCCGCGTCTTGGTGTCAGAATTTTCAGTTTCGTGTCCTCCCCGCTCTGTCATGTGTAATTGTCCTCAGCTGTGTTCCCCGTGTGCTTCCACTTCCTTCGTTACCTTCTGTGTACTTATGTCAAAGTCCCCCTCTGTTCCATGTCGCGTCGTCCCCTCACACTGTGTCTTTCCTCCGCGCTCCTAGTTCCCTGTGTTTCCAGTGTAGCTCCCTCGTGTCTCTGGTTTTTGATTTGAGTTTCTTGTTTATAGCTCCTTGTGTTTAGTTTAGTACCTATGTGTTTTTCCAGCAATAAAGCTGCCGTTTTGAGTTCATCCCTCCCCGCATATGAGTCCTGTGTTTGGGTTCTATTTCCTGCCAGCCACACAGTGAACCATGACAGTATGTGAGGAGCAGGATTTTGAATTCCATTCTGGAGCCAATGAAGGGTAGCCAATATAGGAGAAATCTGCTCTCTCTTTCTAGTCCCTGTCAGTACTCTTGCTGCAGCAATTTGGATTAATTGAAGGCTTTTCAGGGAGTTTTAGGACATCCTGATAATAACAAATTACATTAGTCCAGCCTAGAAGTAATAAATGCATGAACCTTTCAGCATCCCTCTGAGACTCTTTAAGGGCCAAGTACAATAAGCTCAGTTTCATCTGAATTTGGAAGCAGAAAATTAGTTGTCATCCAGGTCTTTATGTCTTTAATGCTGTCTTTAATACTTTGTATACTGCATGTAAAGAAGCATGTATAATCTAAACAGAATTGGTTCTAGCACTGAACCCTGTGTAACTCCATAATTATCCTTAGTGTGTGACGACGACTCCCCATTTACGAGAACAAATTGGAGTCTATTAAACACATAAAGACCTGGATGACCTCTAATTTTCTGCTTCTGAATTCAGCTAAAACTGAGGTTATTGCACTTTGGCCTAAAAATCTTAGAAATATGGTCTCTAACGTCCATCACTGAGAAACGCCCTTTCTCAGTGATGTTAATAAACTAGTTCATGTATGTATTACTTCTAGCTGGACTATTATACACTAACGGTCAAAAGTTCTAGAACACCACAGTTTTTCCAGTTATTTATTGCAATTCAAGTTGTGAATAGCTTGAAATGGTACAAAGGTAAGTGGTGAACTGCCAGAGGTTAAAGGTTAAGAAGCTCCAGCAGAGCTTCAACAGCATTCCCTAGGAGACTTGGGACATTAAGTCTGAATGGACTGTGTTCAGCACCTCCACTGAGCTGTGGCCGCAAGGTGGTTGGTGCCCATCTTGGTGGTAACCCCCAAACCAAATAGTGGACACCAGAGGTAAAGGGAGCCACCAGGCTGAAGAAGGAGACCTATCGGGCTTGGCCTGTGGGACTTTGGAGGGAGCTGAAAGGCCAAGCGGAATGCAGCACGGGCAGTGGCTGAAGCAAAAATTCAGAGGTGGGAGGAGTTCAGAGAGGCCATGGAAAAACACTTTCGGACTCCCTCGAAGAGATTCTGGCAAACCATCAGACGACTCAGGAGGGGAAAGCAGTGCTCTACCTGCAATGTGTATAGTGCGGGTGGAGCGCTGCTGACTTCTGACTGAGAACATAGTCGGGCATTGTAAGGAATACTTCGAGGACCTCCTTAATCCCACTGGCACGTCTTCTGTGGAGGAAGCAGAGTCTGAGGGGGACGACTAGCCTATCTCCGGGGCGAGGTCACTGGGGCAGTTAAACAACTCCTTGGTGGGAGAGCCCCTGGGGTGGATGAGGTCCGCCCTGAGTTCCTGGAGGCTCTGGATGTTGTAGGGCTGTCTTTGTTGACATGCCTCTACAATGTTGTGTGTAGATCAGGGATGGTTCCTCTGGATTGGCAGACCGGGGTGATGATTCCCATCTTTAAGAACGGGGACCAAAGGGTGTGTTCCAACTATAGGGGGATCACACTCCTCAGCCTCTCTGGGAAAGTCTATGCCAGGGTGCTGGAAAGGAGAGTCCACCCGTTAGTCGAACCTCTGATACAGCATTAACAATACGGTTTTCATCCTGGTCATGGAACACAGGACCAGCTCTTTACCCTCTCAAGGATACTTGAGGGTCCATGGGAACTTGCCCAACCAATCTACGTGTGTTTTGTGGACTGGGAGAAGACCGTGTCCTTCAGAGTGTCTTGTGAGAGGTGCTTCGGGAGTATGGGGTGTCTGGTCCATTGCTTCAGGCCATTCAATCCTTATACAACCGTTGCAAGAGCTTGGTCTGGATAGCCGGCAATAAGTTGGACTCATTCTTGGCCAGGGCTGCCCTTTGTCACCGATTCTGTTCGTAATTTTTATTTGACAGAATTTTGAGGTGGTGAAAGGCTCTTAGTTGGGTGGTCTCAGAATCTCATCTCTGCTTTTCACAGATGATGTGGTTCTGTTGGCTTCATCGGATGATGGCCTCCAGCTCATACTGGAACAGTTCGCAGTTGAGTGTGAAGTGGTGAGAATGAGGCTCAGCACCTCCAAATCTGAAGCCATGGTCCTCAGCCAGAAAAGGGTGGAGTGCCCACTCTGGGTCAGTGACGAGTTCCTGCCCCAAGCGCAGGCATTTAGGTATCTCGGGGTCTTGTTCACGGGTGACGGGAAAAGGAAGCGAGAGATCAACAGACGGATTAGTGATGCGGACACTATACTGGTCTGTCGTGGTGAAGAGAGAGCTGAGTTTAAAAGTGAAGCTCTCGATTTACCGGTCGATCTACATCCCTACCCTTCTCACCCTATCTCCCTTGGAGATAGGGTGAGAAGTTCCGCCATCTGGGAGGGGCTCAGAGTAGAGCTGCTGCTCCTCCACATCAAAAGGAGCCAGTTGAGGTGGTTTAGGCGTCCGATAAAGATGCCTCCTGGGCACCTCCTGGGTGAGGTGTTCTGGGCATGTCCCACCGGGAGGAGGCCCCGGGGCAGACCCAAGACATGCTGGAGAGATTATATCTCTCGGTTGGCCTGGGAACGCCTTGGTGTTCCCCCAGACAAGCTGGAGGAGGTGGCTGGGGAGAGGGAGGTCTGGGCTTTTCTGCTTAGATTGCTGCCCTCGCGACCCGGCCCTGGATAAGCGAAAGAAGATGGATGGACAAAAGAGTGAACACAAAGTAACCTACAAGATACACTGTGCTCATTCGGACCTTCAATAGTGCCGATATTTTCTGTAAATTGTAATACACTGTCAAGAGAATTAAAGGAACACTCACCTTTTTACTCACCTTTTTACTTTTCAAACACAAGCATCTGTACTTCTATTAAAAATGTGAAAAATGTGTGTTCTATCAACTAATAGATGGATAGAGGTATATCTGTATATTTATGAAGGGGATACACCAGTACTGCCACTCCACTGAGTTAACCACAGGATCCATACCTGCCATCAAAAGTGAGAGGACGGATACTGTCTATCAAATTCTTCATAATTAACATTCAATTGTTTACTTATAATTATAAATTAGCTTAGACCTAAATGTTGTACCTAAATCATAACCTGTACTGTAGTTACGGCTGTTTGGACATTTTAATTTTTTCTTTTTAAATGTTACATTTTCTTTAAGTGAGTCTAACATTTCTTGATTGTGAAGGACATAACATATTTATGTCCTTCACAATCAAGAAATGTTAGACTGATGTCTTAGCACAATCATCAAAACACCAAATGAGGTAGGAGTTTTTGGAAGAAATATGCTTTTTCACTTTATTAGATTTCCAGAGAATTGTGTATGAGTGCCAAATAGTACTGAGACTGTTCTGGTGGTGTGTGGTCCTTTATTAACTAAGTATGTCAGTTTTTCAATTACCTTTAGCCATTAAGTTTCTTTCTTACCTGATTCTCGTCCAGGTGCTCTTTGGTGACGGAGGAGATAACGTACCTCTCCCCTCTGCTGTCCTGATCGCTGCAACACCTCCAGCATCTGTTCTCCTTCTCCAACAACACGTTCTGATTGATTGAAAAAAAGCATACAACGTTAAAGAATATAACATTAACCCTTTGTTATAAAAAGAGATGGAATGAATCAATCATGATATAATTACACCATAGGGCCAAAAACTATGTGTGAAAATATAGTTCTTATCACCTGAAAGTCACATTATGGCTACTTTTGAAATATAGCTACAACCATATCAGTGTTTGTGTATTTGAGGTTCACGTGAATGAATACCGCGATTTATTATTATTAGGTCACTACTAGCAGTTTGGGTATCTACTTGACACAAGAAACTCACCTGAGCCTCTCAATATCTCAGCCAGATAGCAGTCAGACTCGCCAGGCTCCTTGCAGAGCTCCACCACATCTCTGCACAGTGTCTCTGGTGTGATGGGGACTTCACTAAAGTGTTGGTCATTGTTGCTGAGGTACACAGTTAGGAACATCTACAATTACAAAATAAATTTTGGTAATAAGAATTCAGGGTTCATTTATTTGCCAGATGTTGAGAAACCAGCTGCTAGTGTCAACACCACTTCATGAGTTCTAGAAATTGAATGGATGACCTAGAGTACCAAACTGAGGGTAGCAGACTATGCAGAGGTGCCCAGACCTCCCTCTAACCAGCTACACAAACAACACTGTGCATAAGTCAAATGCTGATTGGCTGAAATTGGAAACCGAATGATAGTGGATATGTCTGTGTAGGTTCTCAGTCATCCAGGTAATGGTATTTGGGACAAAACAGGACTGGACATCTTTGTGAAGATGAAGATGTTTGTGAAGATGTTTCATCTCTTAATGAGATAAAGCCAGGCAAGTCAGCATTTGCTACTTGCACTCCACGTGACAGAAAAAGCAAATGCTGGATGGAAACTCCTGAAGCGTTTACATGGTGGAAAACCATTACTTTAAGCAACTGGTTAAAAAGGAAGAAACAACATCCCAGGTAAAGTACTTTAGTTACATTCAATCTAAAGTGTTAATTATTTAATTTATACTTAACTTAAACTTACAATTGACTTATGATGTGTCACAGAATATTGTGTCACTACGATTGCACTATAATGCTGCTGCTGGCACGTTGTTTCAAAAGACTACCTTTAAATTAGGAAGACTGTCATCAATGACAGTAGCCCACTTGAAAAGCAGGATGAGAGAGCCGCGTCATTGATTTACAACTGTGAGCTTGTGTATTATTGGGTCTGTACCCTAAAATAATAAAGTACCTTGAGGCCAATTTTGTTGTGATTTGGTGCTATATAAACAAAATTGAAATTGAATTGAAAGGAACTGAGCATCAACAAAGCGTTTTTTATGTTGTCATAAAATATAATTATTGCAAATTTTCTTAAAATATCGTGATATAATTTTGAGGCTATATCACCTCCTTCTATAAAGGAGGCACCCTAATCAGATGCCAGAACTACCTCAAACTGTCCTCTTGCAATGTGGTTGAACGGTCTACTTCCTGCATGACCAAAAGCTTCACTCTGCTACTCAGACAACCCTTGGATGAGGTTCATTCTGCTACTCATGCCCATATGTTTTGGTTAGTACCCACTCATAAGCATAACCATAAGTAAAACTCAACCAGTAACATCATAAGATCACCAACCTCACTTTCACAACAGACCTGTACAACATCCACAAACTTAAAATAGTTCCAAGGGCTGTCAGGTTTCCAATGTTCTGTTTAAAGTGTTAAAACCAAAATCATTGGAATAGTCCGTTAACAGATTGTGTTCAGTAAAACAGCATGCAATATAACAGATTCACTGAAAACAAAACCTGCCCTTTTCACCTTTATTGCAGCTTTTGTGCTATTTACAACTATTACAGATATTTGTGGACAGAACTCCCATGATGCAATGAGCCATCTGTTACTCCAGCAGGGTAGGCCCACAGCCAGATTACTTCCCACAGCCTGCCAACCTGCGTGGATGCAGCACTCAGCACTTTCCAGCCTTTACTTATCCTGTGAACTAGGCACTAACCAACAACATGCTCAAAGGCTTATCAGAGCTTCTTCTAAAGTTTCCCATCCACAAAGCTGGTCTAAGGATTAAAATCTTCAACTTGACATCCCTGAGCTGGCTTTTCTCATTTTGCACAGCTGTTTCTGCCCTGATCTCTGTTTTATTCATTCCAGTTAATGTGGTCTGAAAAAAACTCAAAAGAACAAAAACATATATGATGCATATGCCAACAAGATATAAAAAGGGAGGGGCTGAGCATTCAAAAAAGACAAAACAGTATTTTAAGCTAAATGCTACTGCAATGGAGGTGGATTCACGCTCTTCTACCACAGAGTAAATATGAAGAGAAATGAAGCAAGTGTAACCTTAAAAGAAAAAGCATGGAAATAGTGTTGTGCAGGTTAAGAGTGTCAGAATCATGAGTTTGAAGCTGGAAATTGAATGTCAGTGCTGAAGTTAGAAAGGCAAGGTTGAAATGGTTTGGACATATATAGAGGAGGGATAGAGAATATACTGGACAGAGGATGTTTGAAGATGGAGCTTCAGGAGCCACCAACCTTCCAATTAGTAGATCACCTGCTCCACCTCCTGAGTTACAGCAACCCCCAAGAAGTTCATGGATAAAAGAGGGGGTGGCGTGACAGAAAAGGATGCCAGGGATAGTGTGAGATGAAGGCAGATGATATGCTGTGGCGACTGGTGACGGGAACAGCCAAAAGAAGAAAAAGAACAATTCTAACCATGGTGCGGCTTACCGTGTTTTCGAAAATTGTATATAGTGACCTAATTAATAATAAGATCACTATATCATTACTGGTAATAATATTATCATCTACTATTGATAAGGATAAATATAAATATACTAGTATTCATTTTGCAAACGTGTGTAAGTTTTCTAAGTCAGTCAGGCTTTCATTTGTTTGTACTCACATTTGTAAAGTTGTTTGTGAAGTACAAATCAGCTATACAAATATTGATAAAATTTGGGTTTGTACATGAAAGTTTCAATGCATGATTTATGCACACTGTTTGTGAATAAGGGCCAATGTATGCTTGTGCCATCATTGTGGTGGAGGCGTGGTCCCTGGCTGAGCTGCAGGGGGAGGGATGGCGCAGTGAGCTCAAGGGGCAGGGCCAGGGAGGCTGGAGGGCCAGGTGGAAATAATCAACCAAACAAGGTTTCTCCCTTCACATAGCGAGGTCGGACACGAGAGGAGAAGTGTGCGGGCGGGTTGAAAGCTGGCTGGTGTGTGTGCCGAACCAGGGAATTTAATACGAGTGCACAATCAATTTAGGGAAAAAAAACAAAAAACAGTTACACAATCGAAAGAACGGCGTGTCGGGTCACGGTGCTTTACAGTGGTGCCGAAACTCAGCTGGTATGCCGGACTCACATCACTCGGGCTCCGACACCCTCCCCCAGTTCAGGAGGGACTACAGCGTTCCGGTAAGGAGTCAAGGGGGTATGCGCCATGCTTTGGGGGACACGGTCTGTACGCAGAGCCTTATGCACCAAAGCTTGGTTCGCCCCGGGGCATTGCTGAAAGCAGAGTGGGTAGAGGTGAAGTGTGTTCATGGTGATATTCACAAGTATCCCATAGTGTCGCTGATATTGAAATACAAGGGCAAAACACACAGAGTTACCCCGCGCCTGTCCCCTAATTCCGGGTACGAATTGAACAGCGTTTAATAACGTGTTGGGGGCAGTATGCGGGGATGCAATCACAGCAATCATGTGCTCAGTGGCGACGTCCGACACTGATTCCGGGGGCGGGGGGTCTTTGACCAAGTGATAGAAATTGATGATCACGTGGTGCGCCCTGAAGCCGTGTGGACCTAGCCGCTCTTTTTATTATTAAAAGAGGCTTTATCGAGTGAGTCGTGACACTCGCACAAAGGAGACATACCCAGTTGAGGGGGAAAAAAAATCTAACTGGCCTCCACCTGTAAAACCATTCCTGTTTTAGGTCTGTCTCATTGTTGGCATTCTAGTACACATGTTAGTAATTTCATTAACACCAAAGCAGCTGAAACCAATTTACAACCCTCTTTGTTGTATATACAGTACTTGGCCTGGTTAAGGTGTAACAGGAGAAAACGGTATTAGAGTTCATCTTGGGGGAACACAAGTATGTGAGCTAAATGTCACTGCAGTCCATCCAAAAAGGTCTTGAAACAGTTTACTCAAAACCACAAATACAGTTGACCGAAATGAGAGCTCAACTGCAAATATACAAAGGGATAAATTACTGGGCATATGGATTCTGTTCCCTGTATGACATGCAGTCTTATTGATAATTTCTGACAAATCAGTGGGCTACTTCAGTGCACACAGTTTACCTTTTTAGTCACTAACCTGAGGATTGCTTGTCAGAGATTCTATAGGAATCAATTCAATATTACCTGAAACATATAACTGAAGCAAAATAACTTTCATATACGCAACATTCAATCTTCAAGTTTACAATCTTTTAGTTGGTTTTTTTTTTTTATTTGATCATGTGCTTTCTATTTTTTCTGCAAGACAGTAGTGTGAGGAAAAGATGAGAAAACTAAGATGTCTCACATGGATATAACTGAGAAAAAGTGACTCTACCATAAAGAATCTGGACTTCAGGCTTTGGAACAAGTCCACAGTATCATCAAGACAGAGCTAAAATGGGCAGTTCCAAGCTTGCCAATGCCAGTGATTAGGCACCCATGAGGTCACACATGAGTGGGATTTTTTTCAAATTAAAAGATAAATAAAAGAATCTTTTCACTTTAGTCCTAATTACTATAAGAAAGGTTGCTAAGAGCATTGTTCATTTTATTGGTCTTGCTCAGTGTTAAGAGATTTTGTGATTTTTATGATGTTTTTCCTTTTTGATACATTTTCCCTTTTAATGTTTCATTTACTCAGTTTTCCTTTTAATGTTTCATTTACTCAGTTTTCCTTATAATGTTCCATTTACTCATATGTTTCATTTAAGAAAGGCCTGATACTCATATGCTTATGTTAAGAAAGGCTTGAAAAGCACATAGTGTTCACATATCTTTATGTTTTGTCTTTGCTTCTTCTCACACACATACACATGAGCCCTGCAGTAATCACTGACTCCTGTGAAAGTATCTTGCAGACACCCTTGGGAACAGGACCCAACTAGCTCCTGTTTTCCTCGAGATAGAAACTACACACACACACACATATATACACTGTGTCCCACACATGCCCAGATTGTCTGTTACAGCCTGAAAAACAGGGAATGCTACGATGTATAAATAAAGCTGACTGCAAAGCCTCGGTGTGAGTATCACCCGATCACTCACCCGTGCGCACGTAGTTCTCTGAACAAAACTCTGACTGTTTCTGTATTCTTTCAATGTTTAAAAATGTCTTGCCACTGACATTTAATTGGTCCTTCGAGCCGGATGGTTTATTGATATTATTATATCATCTAACTATTCACAGACGGAGCCACCGGATCCTGACGTCGTGACTACCTGCACTGCAACCACCGTTTCTAGCGAAGCGAGGAAAAGTCCAGAGTCGTACATTCGCCTACTGGCCAGTGTCTTATACAGGTCCACGACGCCAGGTTCTCGGTGACGCCGGGAAAAAGAACACAGCGCAACATTGAAGGTGAATATAAAGCAGCCAGAAACACTTTGCGTTGAATAATCGATTTTAGTTTGACACTGCTCAAAGTAGAAGGGTCCTGTGTGGACCGAAAAGGCAAAGGACAGACGTGTCCTGTGTAAAGTAATTGCTCGCCCGTGTAAGACGAAACCACCTGCCCTGTGGGGGCCTGTTTCGCAACATAAAAAAGGGTTGGTAGCCAGTATATCTCACGCTCGCCTGCGTAAGACGGATTAACACGCCCTGGGAGGCTGAATCCGCAGCATAAAAAAGGGTTGGTAGCCACGCTCGCCTGTGTAAGACAGATTAATATGCCCTGAGAGGCTCAATCTGCAACAAAAATAAAGGTTGGTAGCCAGAGAAACGAGAGTGTCAAATAAAAATAGGATTTTCTCTAAGCGCGCTAACTGTTTGCTGAATGTTTGTTGAGGAGTAAGTGCTTCATTGAATAGGAGCTCTAGGCTCCTGCACTACTCCTATTGTTTTCCTGTGAGTACTGGATGGTGAGAAAGAGAAAAGGTTGCGCGTCAACGCGTAAAAATTAAGTCCGCCCTGAATTTAGTTCAGGGTAGAAGGCTGACTTAATAACCCTCCTCTGACTCTAGTACCAGAACGTCTCACAGTGTGTGCTGGCAGTATTAATAAAATACAAAATACAAGTAGTACTAATAAATGAAATACAAAATATAAGTATTACATCGATCAAACAAAGTTAGAAATGGGCAATAAATCCACAAAACCCACATTAACACCAGACGAGCAGTGGATGGAAAAAAAGCACCCAGGTGCAGGTCAGATTAGTGCAAATAGATGGAGACACCCAAAAAAGACTAATTGCACCGCATGGGCCGGGAATGGCAACCCTGCCCCACTACAACAACTACATAAATGCCTGCAGGCAGAGATAGAAAAAACTGCTGGTAAGAAAAAGGATTTACGAATGTCCGAATATGTAAGTTTTTTTGTACCGTGGCAGGAGGAAAGTAAAAGGCGTGAGGATAAGAGAAAAGAAAAGCAAAGCAAACAGAGCAAAACGCCAACCATTAAAACAGTAACAGTAACCCCCCCTCCTTATCAGCCGCCTCCTCCTGCCTCAGCCCCACCAGATAGTGAGCAGCAGCCTCAACCTTGTCCTCCACTCTCAAAAAACCCCTTTGTGGAGTCACAGGACCCCTATGCTGCAGCCAGGCAACAGCTTAATTCAACCACACATGAAAACCCACCAACTTCAGGGTTTCCGCCGTCGCTGTCCCCACCCACACTGGGCCAATTTCCTTTAATCCAGGTACCGAATCCCAATTACGGTCGAGCAACTGGTCCTGCGGGTGACGACGGCGTGGTCCCCAGAGACCAGTTGACGTTTACATATACATATCAGCCATGGACAGCTGAGGATCGTAAAAATGTGTTAAAAGATGTCCCCCCTTTAAACGAGGGGCACCAACAGTGGAGGGATGCGGTAGACATAATACGCTCCAATTGGCTGCTGAACGGCAGAGAAATGCTGCAAGTGCTCCAGGACCTGTTGGGCCTGAAGCTGGCCCGGGTCCGGGGAGACTTCACGGGCAACAGAGCGGATGGAGAACCTTTAAGAGGCGATGAATTAGTTCAAGCATTGAACCCAGTATATAACAGAATAAAAACCGCTTTAGCACCAAGGCCAGATTATGGAAAAATAGGTGAAACAAAACAAAGAGAGAGTGAGTCCGCCTCTGACTTCCTGGACAGGTTACGTCCAGTTTTTAGACAAAACTCAGGTCTAGAATGTGATGAGAGCCCAAATTCCCCTTTCGAACAACAATTAAAAAACGCGTTTCTAAAAGGCCTCCTCCCAAAGGTCCGCGCTTACGTAGATAAATACTGGGTCACTCAAAACACCGGGAGCTTAGCTGACGCTCTACAGCATGCAGAGCACGCAGTAAAAGTGCAGAAAAAGAAAACAGCTCAAACCGGAGTTTTTGTAGTCACAACAGAGGGAGACCTCGTTGCTTATGCAGGAAAAAATCCACAGCAAAAAGGGAAAGGTCGGAGACAAAATACGGGCGATAAGGGAGGGGACAGACGGTGCTATAACTGCGACAGAGAAGGTCATTTCGCTAGAGATTGTAGGAGCAAGCCTAGGGATCGCAGAGACAGGCGTGACCGTGGCCGCAGAGAAGGCAGGGACAGAGACAGATATGACCGCTCGAATAGACGAGATAGGCAGGACAGCGAAGAGGAGGATAACAGTAGAGAGAGGTGACTAGATTCTCACCCCAAAGCTCAGAGCAACAACAGCAGGGATAGTACAGAAATTTTCAACATACATCAGCTGCTGCTGGGCTCTGAGCACAAACCAGAAGTAACAATTCACATAAATGGCAAACCATACCTCATGTTATGTGATACGGGAGCCTGCATGACTGTGTTAAAAGAAGAACCGCCGCGAACGCATTTCTCAAAAGACGCTCGCGTTGTAACCTCTGCCTCAGGGCATACAACTACACAGCTCCTAACCCAAAAGTTAGATTTCCTGCACTCAGCTAGCAGCAGATGCTGCAAATTGCAATGCATCATTGATTCCAGCTGCCCTGTAAATTTATTAGGGCGAGATGGTTTAATGAAACTAAAAATAGGTGTGGTGCCTGAGAGTAATGGCATGAGAGCAGAGCTTATGCTCTCTGAAACCTATGAACTAGCATGTCATTCAGACGGTGAGCCACACTACTACTGGACTTTAGATCTGCCACCACTGCCGCAGCTTGTGACCGCAGCTGAGCGCTATCTTCCCAGCTCATCATCCACCATGCCATTTAATGAGCTGCACAACACCATACGGTTTAAACAAACACCAGGCCCTGATTCGGAGTATGACACACAAGTCCATCGTTTAGGACCTCAAAAGTTAACACTGCAACATCTCTACGTCACAAAAAGTGGAAGCGCAGTATGTTCAGTGATACAGCCCCCTAAGGTCAGAGAGTTAAATCAAATGCCTATTTCACATGTTTCTGTAGCAAAAAGCCCAGAAACTCAATGGAGGGACCTGGGCACTGTCCTTAAACGAGTACAAAACGATCATTACGAGAAAGCTGAAGAAACACGTGAAGGCTGGCTCCAGGGCCGCAGAACCGGTTGTATGAGATATACTCTAGGATGGGTGCTAAACACACAGCCCAGCACCCACCTGGATACCTCCCCGGCCACATGCTATGTGATCGAGGAGTCAGAATGATTTATCTTGGCACCCGTCGACAACGCGGAACTAAAAGTGCTTCCATCATCATTGTGGTCAAACGGACCCACAGACGTAGGCCTAATAAAGAATGCAGACCCAGTAAAAGTAAAAATCATCTCAAAACACAGACCAATGAAACCACAATACCCACTCTCTGCAGAAGCTAGAGACGGCATACGCCCAGTAATAGCAGACATGGTAAAAGCAGGAATTCTGATTAAAACAACAAAAACAACATGTAACACGCCAATATTTCCAGTGAAAAAAGCAAACACAGGAAAATATAGGCTGGTACATGATTTAAGAGCAATAAACGACATTACTGAACAGATACCACCAATAGTGGCAAATCCACACACACTTTTGAATCGAGTGTCACCACGAGAACAGTGGTTTTCAGTAATTGACCTGTCAAACGCCTTTTTCTCAGTACCACTACACCCCGAGTCACGTGGGCTGTTCGGTTTTACATTTGATGGCCAAAGATACACTTACACGCGGCTGCCACAGGGTTTCCAAAACAGCCCCACCCTATACGCTGAGGCCCTGAAACAGTCAATGTCCCCCTGCACTCTGCCTGCTCCAGGACAGTTCCTACTTTACGTAGATGACATCCTGGTAACCGGAAACACGCAGGACGACTGCAGAACAAACACTCTAGTGGTGCTGAGACACCTCGCAGAACAGGGACACAAAGTCTCTCAACATAAACTGCAACTATGGCAACCTAAGGTCGTATACCTAGGTCATGAACTAACAGGACAGGGTCGAAGGTTACTTGACAGCAGAAAAACTGCAGTACAAACTGCCCCAAAACCACTAACAAAACAACAAATGATGACTTTCCTCGGCCTCTGTAATTATTGCGGAAGTTGGATTCCAGAGTTCGCTCTCAGGGCCCAACCCCTGCAAGACCTTATCTATGGCAAAGATATGGCCCTGAAAGATAAACTGACTTGGACTGCTGAAGCAGAAGCTGCCTTCGCCAATTTAAAACTGGCTTTACAAACGAGCATGGTTCTAGCATTACCAGACTATGATAAGCCCTTCTACTTACATGTAGATGGAAGTGCGGGATATATGAAAGCTGTGCTAACCCAAGCTTTCGGAGATAAACAACGTCCACTTGCATTTTATTCCTGTAAATTAGACTCAGTGGCCTCAGGCCTACCAACCTGTGTACAAGCCTGTGCAGCAGCAGCAGAAGCAGTGAAGAAGTCAGCAGATATCATTCTCGGCCACCCGTTAATAGTTAAGGTCCCGCACGCAGTGACCTCAATTCTATTACAAGCAAACCTATCATACTTGACACATGCCAGACAGCTGTCGTATGTAGGAATATTGTTGTCACAGTCACACATCAACATAGAGAAATGCGGTCAGCTAAATCCAAGCACCCTGCTACCTGTAGAAACAGATGGTGACACACATAACTGCTTACACAAACTGGATGAAGAAACAAAACCAAGGGCAGATATATACAGTTCACCACAAACAACCTTTGCAGATATTTTTGTAGATGGCTCTGCAAGCAAAGACAGCACTGGAAAAAACTGTGTGGGTTATGCAGTAACCACAGTCGACACTGTCATAGAGGCAAGGCCTCTCGCATCTGCAAATTCGGCACAAAGTGCAGAATTAACAGCAGTTATTCGTGCCTGCGAATTGCTTAAAGATAAAGATGTCAATATACACACAGACAGTCAATACGTCTTTGCTGCAGTTCACCATTTCGCAAAAATATGGCAAAACAGAGGCATGATAACCTCTACAGGAGCACCAGTGCAACATGGCAGTCTCCTTAAAAAGCTACTAAAGGTAATCACATTACCTAGGAAACTAGCACTATGCAAATGTGCTGCCCATCAAAAAGATGACTCTTACATCACTAAGGGAAATAACTTTGCAGACAACGCAGCAAAAGAAGCTGCACAACAAAAAACAAATGTTTTTACATTAACCTCATGCTCCCTGATACCACTAGAGGTCCTCAAAGACGAACAAAAGGCGGCTCCACAGAATGAAAAATCCTCGTGGTTGAAAGATGGCGCAATTCTAAAAGATGATATCATGACATGTAATGGGAAACCTATTCTACCTAAATCCCTACATAAAACAGCAGCATTAGTGTCACATGGGAATACACACGTGTCACCAGCATCGATGGTAGATATTCTTTCTAAACAATTCTACTCGAAAAATTTTGAAAACTCAGCTAAAGCATATATTAGAACATGCATGATATGCCAAAAACATAATGCACAGGGAAATTTAAGGCCAAAGAGAGGCCATTTCCCAACACCGCCATATCCTTTTCACACAATACACATGGATTTTATCCAATTACATAAGCACCAACAAGTAGAATATGCACTAATAATCATAGACGTATTCTCAAGGTGGCCAGAAATTTACCCAGTAAAGAAAAATGATGCAATCTCAGTGGCAAAATGTTTGTGTAATCATTTTATTCCCACCTATGGAATACCAAGCCTAATAAGATCTGACAATGGCACACATTTCGTAAATGAAGTAATATCAAAAGTCTCTGAAGCACTGGGCTTCAGTATAAAGCATCATTGTTCATACCACCCACAGAGTGCAGGGTTGGTAGAAAGAACAAACGGCACTATAAAACAAAGACTAAGGAAATGCATGGCGGAAACTGGTCGCCCCTGGCCTGAATGTGTGGGTCTAGTCAAAATGTGGATGAGACTAACACAAGGCTCACAGAAGCTGACACCCTTTGAAATAGTACATGGGCGGCCCTTTCCTCTACCTATTACAAGTGAACCGATAGACAAATCTATAAGAGAAACAACACTAGCGGAATGGATGACAAAACTGTTAGAAAACAAAGAAATAATTTTGAACAATCAACTGCCAGATGATTCTCTTCCAGTCTCTTCCAGGTTGAAACCAGGAGATTGGATCCTGATAAAAGTGCTCCAGAGGAAAAAGTGGAGCTCCCCGAGGTGGGAAGGACCTTACCAAGTCCTCCTGGCCACACCAACAGCCTGCAAAATTGCTGAACGACCTTCCTGGATTCATCAGAGCCACTGTAAAAGAGTGAGTGACAGCCCATAGACACTGAGACGCCAGCACCCCTGCCTGTTAGTGATCTGGGAGGTGGAGAGAGGGCTGTTTGGGTAAATCCCGCCCTTGTTCTTCTCGCCCCTAGTCTACTCACTCACAGGACCAGGTGTGTTCGGTCATCATGAAGACCATACTCGCTCTGGTGGCCAGTATCACAATTCTGTTGGGACTGCTGTTACTGATTCCACAAGAAGAAGAACAGCACCACCTGGAGACAAGACTGACCCATGACGCAATACATCCAGACGACATGACACAAGATCACAACCACCCATGGATGAACAATGCCTGGTACCGTTATGTGTACAACTCCACAAGAGACAAAAACTGTTACATCTGTTCACACATGCCTCTCACTGCAAAACACTTGACCCTGTACGGCACACCCGCACCACTAAATGAAGGACTGTGCATATATGAGAAAGCAGCCCGCGGCCAGTGTGATAACCAAACGATGAGAAAATTGGAGAAGTGGATATGTCTGGGAGACCCTAACGTCCAGAACATCAACGTCACCACAACAGTAGGACAAGAAGACCCGACCTATCTAATGGACCTATGCACTAACATCACCAACACGTCAGAGCCTAACAGGTACACGTACGCCTGTGAGGACAAACACTGGGTGAATATGTCACTCAGCACCCCAAACCTCACTGTGCTGGCTGTGGTAACCACGTACACTTTTCCCTTATGTGTCGTGTTTGTCAACATCACCAAAGGAGCGACTCACTACAGCCTATCTGGCGCATGCCAATACACCCTGACACTACCGACTCTTACAAAGAAACTCTACTGGGTCGAGGGGATCGGCTGGTGGTGTCAAGGATATGACAAACAACCCCAAACATACCTAGCCGTGCCCGAAAACTATGAGGGACAATGTGTGCCACTGATGCTAAGCGATCACACCTTCAAGATAACAGTAGGAGCAGCCCGTGCGCGGACACGCCGGAGACGAACGATACAACCACACGACCCAATTTGGGGCTCTGACGTCCCAGAGGAATTCAAACAATGGACCACAGGACAAAAGGTCGCCCATGCCCTTTTCCCATGGGTAGGAGTTGGAAAGCACGCCCTTAGAATTGAGACTCTGAACTACCGTTTTGGACTGTTCCTGAATGCATCCTGTAAAGTGAATAACGCGCAGAATGAAGAAATCGACGCCTTGCGCCTTAGTACAATGCAACATCGTGTGGCGTTAGACATGATTTTGGCCGAGAAAGGCGGCCTTTGTGTGTTGTTTAATACAACCTGCTGCACCTATATCCCTAATAATGTGCATTCCACCAACATGTCTGACGCACTGAACACGCTACATCAGCTCAGACGTGTACAGCAGCAAGATTACACACACAACACCGAGGACTGGCTCACATGGCTGTTTAGTGGGTCATGGAAGTCATTACTCACTAAAGGACTAACATTCGTTGGAATGCTCCTTATGCTACTTTGCTTATTTTCCACATGTGTACTGCCTTGTATTCGGAGTATGATAAGCAAAATGTTTACTGTACGATTGCAAGCTTACATCGCATTATCTCAAGTTGAACAAGCTCAAGAAAAGGTACAAGTTGAAGAAGATGATTTTTAAGCACTAAACTGTGTAAACCCAATAAAGTTGATCATGTACGTTTTCACAAAATGACACTCTAGTTGAAAATGCTTCTGCAAGTGACTAGTAGTTGAAGTACATAAATATATATGAACAACAGCAGGGAATGTTAAGAGATTTTGTGATTTTTATGATGTTTTTCCTTTTTGATACATTTTCCCTTTTAATGTTTCATTTACTCAGTTTTCCTTTTAATGTTTCATTTACTCAGTTTTCCTTATAATGTTCCATTTACTCATATGTTTCATTTAAGAAAGGCCTGATACTCATATGCTTATGTTAAGAAAGGCTTGAAAAGCACATAGTGTTCACATATCTTTATGTTTTGTCTTTGCTTCTTCTCACACACATACACATGAGCCCTGCAGTAATCACTGACTCCTGTGAAAGTATCTTGCAGACACCCTTGGGAACAGGACCCAACTAGCTCCTGTTTTCCTCGAGATAGAAACTACACACACACACACATATATACACTGTGTCCCACACATGCCCAGATTGTCTGTTACAGCCTGAAAAACAGGGAATGCTACGATGTATAAATAAAGCTGACTGCAAAGCCTCGGTGTGAGTATCACCCGATCACTCACCCGTGCGCACGTAGTTCTCTGAACAAAACTCTGACTGTTTCTGTATTCTTTCAATGTTTAAAAATGTCTTGCCACTGACACTCAGTCAAACTGAAAGATTACTCTGCTCAGCAAATGTAAATGAACATTGTCAGAAACAAAAGTGTAATTTTGTATTTAGCCCCATTCATTTCTCCTGGCCTTTTAGCTCTTAAGAGCGGTTTTGTTTTATGTTATTGCAGGCTACAGTAGCTGTTCTTGTCAACAGAAAATGGAAATACTCAAGAAATTTAAGTTGCAATAGTGTTAGAAATAATAAAACCAACAAAGGCTCTAACTGAACCAGTGAAAGACTCTGAAAGAGATTTAATGGTCTCAGTGAGAAGCAGTCAACCAGCCCTGCCTACTGTCCTACATAAAGAAAACTGGAGCAATGCCGTCTTCTTCAGGTTCAGACAAAGTGGGCCACTGTCATCAGTCACTCGGCTGAGGTCGACCAGGAAACACTGCAGTCAATCAGAGATGATGGAGGAAAGAAAGTTTGTCTCTTGGGAGTCTCTTGTCATTGGTACCACTGATTCCTGAACATCAACAGATCCTAAAAACAGACTACATTTGTGAGTACATGCACTTTTTTCACCTCCGTCACCTTTAGAGTTTCAATTGTAGCTCTGATTAAAATGGGTAACATAAATAGTCAGCTGAGATGAGTAACACTTCACACCAGGCATTTCCATAAATGTCTGCCCAGAAGCACCAGCTATCAATCGTTGCAACCTGTTGTTTGTGAGCAAAACATGTAATAGACACACCGGTCCACTGTGACCATTTCACGCTTTCTCTCCAAAACTCCAAAAGTGAAATGGGCATGCATGCTGAAGTTACAGTACCAGCAGGGGGAGATGATATAATCAAGTTGTCTATTTTTTTCCCCACATTCCAATAAAAATGTACATGTGGCCTGTTAGGTTGGACACTGAATTATTATTAACATTAATTATTAACATCTTTACCATCATAATGCCTTGTTTTCAGCAGCATAAAATTTTGCATCGAAGCACAGAAACTTCAGAATGCTGACATGCTTGCTCTTCTTCACTGCAGCCATTACATGCTCTTTTAAAGGCATACAGACACACAAACTCTCTCATTCACTAGAACACTTAAACAAGCGAACACAGACACTTGCACAAAAACACATACATGACACACACACCAAATCTATGTCATCTCGCAGTTACAACACTGTAAGAAATCCTTCCAAGAAGACAGTATAGGCTGTTTTATTTTATACCACCACAACATCATTAATTTCAATCATGGAGGAAAAAACCCTGTGAAATCCTGGAAACACTGCATTATAAGCACCCATAGTAGCTGAAAGTGGAAACATGTGAAAGCAAGCTGAAATATTAAAAAGCCCCGAAGAGTGAACCTGCTAGTCAACAGGCGGAGAGCCTTAAACTCCTGTGGCCTCAGCTCCTAATCCAGCCAGGAATTAGAGCTGCATCATGCTGCTTAATACTACCACAACCCCCCACTGCTGTATGGGATGAAATTAACGATCCATCTACTGTCTGAAAGAGGTCAACAGCTTCGTCTTAACAATGATCAAAATGGAGTCACCTCGTAATCCTGTTATTGACTTGCCAACAAATGAGACATCACAACAGAAGCAGACAAACACACATGGATACATATAGTTCAGCTTTAACCAACAAAAGAAATGTATTACATAATTTTAGCAAATTAAAAACATTTTAAGCTGTTTTTGTTGCTGCTCAGAATTACAACTGCAAATTCAACATTTTTATTTTATTTTATTTTTAATACTGGTGCTGATGTAGATATCTATGAAAGCAACAGTGACTACAAATGTGACAGTTGGGAAGCTAGGACTGAATGTCTGATCTCAGTCATGATCTTAGCTTATTCTTTGTCGAAATTTTACTATTTCCAGCAAACAACTGAATGTTTATGGCTGGCCATAAATGTGTTTTGAGCTTCTTCTTTTTTTTTTGAATAATAAGTCTAAACATTTAACAACACAGTAGATTACTGATTTAATTAAATAATTTGATTATTATAATTAACAGGATAAATCAGGAAACTGTCAAATATTTCTGTAGATCTGTAATCCTGAGATCAGAAGCTCAAAGCTTAAAAATTAGAACTGAAGCCAGAATATTGGTTTTGATCTCAGCATGCATTATTTATAACAGTGTTAAATCACAACTAAACTGACTGAAAACACATTTCACTGTCAGTGTGCTGACTGTTTTCATTCACTCATTCAGTATCTATTCTATTTCTGCTCAGGGCAACATGCTGACAGCTGCCACACTGCAGGTCACATCCCAAATGTTTTGTAGGCACTGTGGAGGCCTGTAGCCATATGGCTACCAGCATCACATGACATACCAATATTGGATAAACAATACACACAACCCCATTGTCTAGGACGCTACCACAGTGAGCAATTCAATTCAATTCAATTCAATTTTATTTATATAGCGCCAAATCACAACAAAAGTCGCCTCAAGGCGCTTTATATTGTACAGTAGATAGCACAATAATAAATACAGAGAAAAACCCAACAATCATATCATATGACCCCCTATGAGCAAGCACTTTGGCGACAGTGGGAAGGAAAAACTCCCTTTTAACAGGAAGAAACCTCCGGCAGAACCAGGCTCAGGGAGGGGCGGCCATCTGCTGCGACCGGTTGGGGTGAAAGAAGGAAAACAGGATGAAAGACATGCTGTGGAAGAGAGACAGAGATTAATAACAGATATGATTCGATGCAGAGAGGTCTATTAACACATAGTGAGTGAGAAGGTGACTGGAAAGGAAAAACTCAATGCATCATGGGAATCCCCGGCAGCCTACGTCTATTGCAGCATAACTAAGGGAGGATTCAGGGTCACCTGGTCCAGCCCTAACTATATGCTTTAGCAAAAAGGAAAGTTTTAAGCCTAACCTTGAAAGTAGAGATAGTGTCTGTCTCCTGAATCCAAACTGGAAGCTGGTTCCACAGAAGAGGGGCCTGAAAACTGAAGGCTCTCCCTCCCATTCTACTTTTAAATACTCTAGGAACAACAAGTAAGCCTGCAGAGCGAGAGCGAAGTGCTCTAATAGGGTGATATGGTACTACAAGGTCATTAAGATAAGATGGGGCCTGATTATTTAAGACCTTGTATGTGAGGAGCAGGATTTTGAATTCAATTCTGGATTTAACAGGAAGCCAATGAAGGGAAGCCAAAACAGGAGAAATATGCTCTCTCTTTCTAGTCCCTGTCAGTACTCTTGCTGCAGCATTTTGGATTATATAAATGCAGAATGCTTCCATACATCTATTGTTAACATTGTCTTCCGATTGACTGGCATTGTTTTGTTAGATTATATTGGGATATGTCCCACCTACTTATCATCTATAAAGTCATACCTTTTGATAAAGTGTATGTTATGATGCTATTGGTGTCTGTAACCCACCAAGTAATTTTATTAGCCTACCTACCTACCAACTCATAATATTACACTACACACTATTAATTAAATCTACCTACCTAGTAACACCTGTCATCAGCAGTGTTTAGCATTGTTTGCACTTATAAACATACAGTGTGTATATATGTATACATATATAGCTGAGCTTCACATCAGCTCAAAGCAGTCTGGCCATTTTCCTCTGACCTCTGGCATCAACAAGGGATATTACAGCAGAGATCTGCTGCTCACTGGATACTTTCTGTTTTTCAGACCATTTTCTGTAAACCTAAACATAATCCCAGGAGTTTCTGAAATGCTCATGCTAGTTTGTCTGGCGCTAACAACCATGCAATGTCACTTAAATCACCTTTCTTCCCTACTCTGTCTCTCAGTTTCCACTTCAGCCACTCGTCTTGTCCATGTCTACATACCTAAATAGAAAAATGCACTGAGTTGCTGCCATCTGATTAGCTGATTATATACTTACATTTAAACACATTAGCATATTCGCCAACATATATGGTGAAAACCAATTTTCATACTGTCTGTTAGAGGATGTCAACAAGAAGGTGACTTTTCTACATTTGAATGTTTAGCGCAATTTTATACTATACATTGAACATGAAAGAATGGAAGTCCTCTCACTGTCAAAATGCTTCTACCTAAAGATGTAAACATAGCCAGAGTGGGACAAGTCTGACTTTATTGTCACCTTTGAGACCTGAATATCAGCACCAGGGTGATGTTGTAAACTAACATGAAGGTTACAACTGCTTTAGCTCCTCATTGCCTAAGGAATATTAAATAATAGTGTTCCCATATGACCTTGAATCGTGTGTGTGTGTGTGTGTGTGTGTGTGTGTGTGTGTGTGTGTGTGTGTGTGTGTGTGTGTGTGTGTGTGTGTGTGTGTGTGTGTGTGTGAGTGTGCTAGTGTTAATTTCTGGTCACTGTGGCAACAGTTACCAAGCAGCACAATGAGCTCCACTGAGCTCTGCCTGGAAGATTATGAGGATGCAGTTTAATGAATAGGGTGTGCTGCCTTTTAAAGGCAGCTTTTATGTAACATTTAAGGCTTGCTTCACTATCTTGAATCACAAGAACTGGTCCTTTTATGCTTTTCTTTTTTCTCTCTCATATACATATACACAAACATAGTATATGTGTATACTTTTATAGTGCTGGAGGTTTAAGTAGACAAGGACAAAGTCTTAGATACAAAGGTCAGCAAATGTTCAGGTAATCTCTATAGGCTGCTCTAAATGTTTCACTTTAGACCTTTCAAAAAAAAACAATCTGGTTTCTAAATTATATGTATCTCTATTAATGTTATTACAATTATTACAGTTCTCCAAAACATTGTAAATCACAAAATGGTCAGATTTAAATATACTGTAATATATGAAAAATATATGCTTGTAAAAAAAACAAAATATTAACAAAAGTATCAGGTTGAACCTTTTATTTTAAACATAATATTATATTCCTTATCTTCTGCTGGAAAATACTGATGTCTCTTTTGTTTCCCCCATTGCAGTAAGTTTCTCCTCTCTGGTTAACAGATAATTTGATCTTGGTCCTCCACCTGTTTCCTTCTTTTTCTTACAGTCTGGACGTCAAAGTTAATATGAAAAACGAACAAAAAAGACTGACAAACTTTTTGTTTTGTTCTTTTGTTTTGTGAGCCACAGTGACTGTCTCAGCAGAAACAATACTGACAACTTCCACTATTAAAAATAGAGCTTTGTGATTTTCTTAAACTCTTCTAACTGCAGTGGAAATACTTTGAAAAGCTGCCTTATCTGACTTTCAAATCTCATACTTTTAATTAAGATTTCTCCCACTTATTCTGAAATCATGTTTCAGCAGTGGTAGCGTATTAGCAGTCCGCTGGCAGTTAGTGGACAGCCTGTCTACCTGCAGAGTGGGCCTGTTGTTGATGGAGGCAGTGTACAATGTGGTGTAACAGATCTGGGGCTACTCTTGCTTGTGGGTCTCTCTATCAGGCTGCCAGTGAGTACGGCGTTGACATGCAAAAGAGCTCAAGTAAAACCAAGTGTTAAAAACAATGACTGCTGTGTGTTGCATCTTTGGTGTTTCTTTACACACCTCTCTCATTCCTGACACTCTCTTCCCTTGTTTTAATTGTAAGGGTTCTTTCTACTCAGCCTGAGCACTCATTCATTGATTCATCCTAGCACTTTTTTCTATGCTTAAGTGCTTTCTGTCTAACATTCACATTCCAATGGATGCATCAGTTAGTATCTGCAGACTGGAGCAGCCGGGGATGGGACCACCAACCTACAGATTGGTAGATGACCTGTTCTACCTCCTGAGCTGCAGCCACCCACTTGTCAACCAATCAACATTTGTTCATTAACATCCAGAAACCTGTAGTTGCTGTGTTGGAGGACACATGGCTCTGAATGAGACCATAGAAGCCCCACCCATCTGCTGTTTATTATGTTATTAATGAGGGGCAGCCAATCAAGTCGGCATAAGTAAAGTTGTACAAACTGATGGGTCTGTCTAGCACAGACCCCTCGCTGGAACAAGACAATTCTTCTACAACAGCAAAGAGCATTGAACACCAAACAGAACTCTTTGATCTCGTGCACGAGGGAGAGAACTATGACAAGCGCCGTTCCTTCACTTGACCCCAGTCGCTCTCGTCTGCTCCCTCGTAACACTGCTCTTTATTGTGGTTACATGACTATGCATAAGTTCATTAACATATAACGTCTTACATAGGCATACATGTAAACAAAGAGTACCTTGTCTGTGTGTACGTACAGGCGTGTGTGTGTGTGTGTGTGTGTGTGTGTGTGTGTGTGTGTGTGTGTGTGTGTGTGTGTGTGTGTGTGTGTGTGTGTGGGTTCAAGATGTGACCCTGTGAACGACTTCCCACAAAAATAGAATTTCCTTCATAGAGTAAATTACTTGTGCTGCACCAATCAAGCAGAAAGCATCTCCCAATTTACTATATTAACAACTAAATTTACTGTCTGATCACTGGTTGTTCAAACCAGAATTTCCCCCTTTTTTTTCTTTTTTTTTTTAAACTGTTGTCCTGCAACCTGGAGTTAGTTGTCAGCATTGGATAAACTCAGCATTTGATAACAAAACTTGTCTGTTAAGTTCTTCTCTGCTATATTTTAATCATTATTTTTTAAACTATTTTGCTATTAGTCCACTGGTCTTTGTATCACTTTTCATCACACTAAGTGACTTGGACAAGATGATAAACAGACTCACATACTTAAGATGCTGTCTAATCTTCATGAGCTCTCTTGTATTTGTAAATGTTAGTATGGTTAATACATTTTCTGTTTGTGTCTGTGATTTTGTATATGTTTCTCTTTGCAGTATTTCAGACTCCTTCTTAATTTTCCCACTTAAGCAGTCAGTTTTCTTTTTCCCAGGTTTGCTAACCCAAATTTGATTTCCCACATTAAATAAAAGCATTCCTTTGTGTTCTCACCTACTCCTCTCACTCCGTTGTCCTCTCCCACTTCAACAGTCCAATAGCAGTCAGTTCTCTTTCAGCTTTGTCCTGTGTTTCCCACTGTCTCTTCTTGCCATTTTACTCCAAAAGTGGCAACTGTCAAACTCCAACAGTCTCCTCAACAACACAGTGTAATAGCACAACCAACATATAACCTGTAAACACAGTTTCCTAATAAAATCAGCAATGGGTGGGTGAAAGCCATTCACCAGAGCATGTCTTAACTGCTGCTGATGTGGGCTGGCCTTCTCTGCACGCTCTCCAAGGCTGCTGTGTTTTCTGAAAACTTCTAACATTTGACATTTTCCAGCAACCAGTTTACACTCAAAATCACATTTTTTATGACAATATAAATACCTCGCGCTGCCAGGAGTGAATTCCTGCATGAATGTGTCGTCTCCCTGTGAGGCAGTCTTACTTGCTCGGGAACCCATGATAACAACAACAAATGGTGTGACAGATCACGTGCCTGCTTGCACCCACTCACGCGAACACACAACAACACAAATTAGGTCTACTCCAAACTCACACCGGTACGCTCGGGACCCCAACCCAGTTTCCGGGACCCCAACCCAGTTTTGCGACGCAAAGCCCAATTAAGGGATGCTCGGGACCCAAACCTCAGGGCGATTTTACCAAAACCTCGGACACCCACCGGACGCTTGGGACACATACACCCAGGGCAATTTCTCGGGACCCAAACCCAGTAACGCTGCGCTTATTTTCAACTTACTTGGTGTTGCGATTGCGTGTAGTATAGTCTAGGATCCCGTCAATCTTCATCCATCGAGGAGAAAAAACAGACGGCTAATCCACCGGCCCGATGACGGATTCTCACGTCTCGGGACTTTACTGTAGGAACTTCTGTAAGTTCTGGCTGACGTCTGTCTCTTTTCCCCTCGATGAATGTTGACTCCAGGGATCCGGCTTCGAAGGACCAATTAATGTTGGGTCTGTCTGGAAGTCCAGCAGTTCATCTAAACAAAAGGCACTTATACTGAAAAAGATATAGTTGTGTTTACCATACCATAAAACAGTAAAAGAAGGTATGACCTCTCTCATGACCCCAGGATGTGTGTGCATTCCAGAGTGCTCTGGGAGGCACACAGAGTCTTTGCAGACTGCTAAGGATCAGACATCCTATCATTATGCAATCGATTATAAAACTAAGCATATATGAGTAAATATTTCTAAGCATAAATGACAATCAACAATATAAACCTAACACAAATCAGCTGACCAGGGGCTCGGATGTGTTCCAGCGTTCTTGATCCTGTCTGGTAACCATGTCCAGTTATGAGCTAGGCAAACAGTCACACGAACACATACAGCACATACAACATGTCATTAACATGGAAGCTCTTCACTATGAGTGAAGTCACAAAGTTCAAAATAAACTGTTGGTGGAGCGCCATGAAAACTTAATCATAAATTGTCTTCACCCAGCTGAACATGGATATAATTAAGGAAGTTAACAAAGGTAACGTAGCTAAAGCTACACAGAGCTCGGCAGCCACAGCCACAAGCCAGCAGTCTCAGTAAGGTTTAAAAAGATCAAAGCGGTTAGAAGAGAAATTATAAAGATGAGTGAACAAGAGAAACAGGTCGATATCCTGCTATCTGGTGAATTTACAGTCAGACTAGAAAATGATGCAAGTACCTGACACTTGCTTTGTTCTATACATCTGTTACACCTGCGTTTGGTTGGTAAGGTAAAATATGTCAGATAAAGATGAGTGCACAGAATCTCATTTGCGGTTAATCAATGGTACATTGGTAGCAGAGCACTTTAGTTTCAGTTGTTTCAGTAATATTTGGCATTGATAAAAAATTGATTTTTGTTTTTTTGATTTGTTTTTTCAACATTTTATAAAAATAAAGATTATTTTGACGTGTGAATCAAAAAAAGCTACATTTAGCAGTATAGAGTATAATATGTGTCACCGTTACACCTTTATTTAAGACAAGTTGTGAGTAATTTGGTTATTGTTTTCTAAGAGCTTCCTCCAAACAACCTATGTAGAAATAATGAAGTCAAGAGTAGAATTTACTGTCTATAGAACAATAAGGTCTGTAAATGAGAAGTTCATCTCACCATTTCCTCATTGATAGATTCTGTTTCCTTCAACAGAGTCTATAAAGTTCCTCTTTTGTCTACCATCCATTAGTCTACCATCCCCCCCCCCCCCCCCCCCCCCCCCGATCATTAATACAGATAACTGTAGCTGAAGCACACTTAAATCCAACCAGTCAACGTGTCAGCTATCTGAATTTCAGTTAAATAATGACACTTTGGCTTCGGTGGTCAGTTCACATTACTTCAGATTTGCAGCCATGAGTGATTCCCAGACACAGGACACCAGTGAAGAGTGGGAAGTCTGACATGTGACAAGTACCAGAACACCACAGCCTGAAATGTCAAACTGTTCAGCAGAAGTAAGACTGTGGATGTAGCATGCACGAAAAGGTCAACGCTTCTTTTTTCTTTTTTTATTCTGATAAACCAGAAGAGTATCATCATTCCACATGAAAACAATGGTGCAATGCAATGGTGTTAATCTATTATTAGTAGATCCACAGCTGGCCTGCTCACATCTGGTTGTGACTAGAGATGGCACGATACCACTTTTTTATGTCCGATACCGATACCGATATCATAAATTTGGATATCTGCCGATACCGATATTAATCCGATATAGTGTGTTTTTTAATCAATAAAACTGTTTTTTTTAATATCTTGCTGCATTTTGTATAAGTTCATACTCAAGTTTAAATAAACAACAACACTAAAGCTATTCTGTTATACCTGTATGTAAAAAATACACTGCACCCAAAATATTTCATAGTTCAGCAATACTGATCAATCTAATAAACTTAAACCTACTCCATCCTTCCTATTCTGGTATTTTAAAGAGTACTTAGCAGAAATATTAAGCAACCTAACTAATAGGGTTGCAAACTCCCAGCAAAAAAAAAAAAAAGGGAATCACCCCCACCCTCCACCTCATGATGCTTAATCGACGTAATCAACTTTAATTTGATGCAGTGTGAAAAAAATGCACAGAAATAAATTATTTTTCAAGAATAATTAAATATATTCAACATCTTTCTTCTACAGAATTGCAGACTGCACAGATGGTACTTTCCCAAAGGAAAAAGTACTATAGCTTACTAGGGTATATTAGACTTAACAGTTACTATATACAGTAATGGACTTCTATACATTTTACATCAGATTAAAACTTTGGGTGTAAGATTCAGATAATTATTTATTAAAAGCTAGACATTTTAAATGAGAATAAGAAAGATAAGTATGTCTTTGTGCCCCCTTTTCCCTGTTAATGCCCTATCGGCCCCCCTGGCTAAACTTTGCTAGATCCGCCCCTGCACAGTTACCAGCCGTCAGCTACGTAGAAAAGGATCCTGGTCTAGAAAGTAATATTAAATAAATTCTAACAACAGCTTATCAAGGTTAACGTTCTGCTGTTGTTCAGCCGCTGGTTTCCTCTTTCTGGTGCAAAGTGGGCCAAAAACAAAGAAGAGAGACAGACTCGCGACAGAAAAGCCGATCAGCTGATCATTAAGCAGTTTCACGATTGAAGTAGCAGCAAGAGAGGGAGAGAGAAGAGGCTCCATATATCGGTTGTTAAGCTTAACGTAGGTACGCTTTACAAACATTCAGAGATGAACTTACACACTTGCTTTACTTCTCTCTGGGATAACTTCCTCGGAGATGAAATGCTGGATTGCTAGCGAGGCTACAAATAAACACAGCCGCTCTATCATGTGATGCACACTGCTTCGACGTGCTACGGTTACAAGCCGAGTTACGTCGTGTCGCAAGTTTTGTGAGGTGCTTTTTTGATATTTAATGGATCGGATTACATTTTTTAATTTCTCGCCGATATCCGATCCAGTAATTTAGGTCAGTATCGGACCGATACCGATACTTAATATCGGATCGGTCCATCTGTAGTTGTGACACTGGTTGGTGCAACAGAGAAGTCCGCTGTGTTTGAGTCACTGCAGACAGCCACAGACACCAGACAACTTCAAATCCTCTGTGTCACCTGCAGTTGGTCCGTGATGAGAGGAACACGTAATCCCTATTCTGTCTGATTCCACAACACTAGCATCTGTTGTCTAACTGATCCTGTTTTTCTGTTTAAGCTTCCTCACATTGTATTCAGCAGATATCTGCTAGATACAATGTGAGGAATAGGGTTAAAATGATATATATTCTGTAACAGAGTACTGTAATACATTTAACAGTCATAGTAATGTTACTGATCAAGTTGCTTACAAGTTGATTTCAGTTTGTGTTGATAAAGGAGAAAATGTGAGAACACTTTACAATTTCTAAGGAGTGTGAATGTTAAAGAAAGTTACTTTAATTTTCATTGCATGACAGCACATGAAGGCACTGTGCAAACTGCACCCAACGCAAAGACACAATATCAACACAAAGCAAGCCGCTAAGAACACTCCACCCATGGCCATGATTTAAAGCTGAATGTTTGCACATTAACACAAATTAAAACTACACCTAATATCTTTATTTCCAAACATAAATACACTGCGTGATTAAATATTAAATGTGTTATATGTAGTATTTATCGTTACATTACAAAGTCAGAGTAAGCGAAGTACAACAAAAAAGATTAATGCGACAAAAAAGTTTAATTTATAAAACATGACGTGTTATTTCAAGACACATTCTTATTTAAAAAATGCTTTCCAGTATTCCACGAAGATCTCAGTGCGTGGTCCTATAAATGTAATTCGTGATGCAGCTATGTAAGGATGTGTGCTAGAAAGTTGAACTCGGAGTTTCCCCCTCAGATGGTGGTGACAGTTGTGCATGAATGGGTCATTAAGGCAGAATGTGATTTTCCACTCACCGGCATCATGTTGGCAGGTCCCCGCTCTGTCGCATCCACTGCAGCTGAAACCATCAAAGCTTACACCGTCAGCCTCCTCTGCAGCCCGCCGCTCTCTCTGCGCGTTACTGTCATATCACATCTATATATATTTTTTAGATTTCACCTCCTGCTCGACCTGTTGCAATGGGTCGGCGGGCGTTACGGTGGGATGCCCTCTGGAGAAAAAAAGCAGGATGCTTTCAGAGAGAAGAACTACATGCAGCTGAAGGAGAGCAGCGTTTACACACCAGACTGCAGCTCTTGATGATCGGAGCAGAAAACAAAGCGCGGAGAGCCGAGCTGCTGCTCTCCTGCTGCTCTCCTAATCCTACTCAGCTCCCAGCGTCTCACTAACGAGGGTTGGTTTTGGACTTACTCGATCATTAAACAGGAACAGCACTTCCGGTCAAATCTTTTCAGAATTAAAGCGACTCTTTCTCCAGAGTATGTTTTTTTACATGTACATTTTCGATTTGTGGGGATCAGAGATTTAAACCACCGTGATACTAAATAATACACAGAGTTATGAAAAAATATTAAAATTCTTGCAAAAAAAACCAAATAAATAATAGACCATCAGTGATAAATATCCACTTTGCTCTCAGAAAAGAAATTTACACATAATAATAATAGAGAATACATTTCCAAGAAAATGTTGTTTGAAAGCTGAATGAGTTTGAGTTGACTTGTTGTAATTGTTAAATTATATAGGAAATTAAAGTGCAGAAGTGTTAAAAAAAGATGGAGAGTTGTTCAGTTCAATTCAATTTTTTTTATATAGCACCAGGTCACAACAACAGTCACCTCAAGGCACTTTATATTGGAAGGTAGACCCTACAATAATACATACAGAGAAAAAAACAACAACAATCATATGACCCCCTATGAGCAAGCACTTTGGCGACAGTGGGAAGGAAAAACTCCCTTTTAACAGGAAGAAACCTCCGGCAGAATCAGGCTCAGGAAGGGGCGGCCATCTGCTGCGACTGGTTGGGGTGAGAGGAGGAAGACAGGATGAAAGACATGCTGTGGAAGAGAGACAGAGATTATTAACAAGAGTGATTCAGCAGAGAGGTCTATGCTAATAAGTCGTGCTAATGTTTGATTTTTTTTTTTTTTTGGGGGGGGGGGGGGGGACTCAGACAGCACACTACTAAATAGAAAAAAGAAATAGCAGAAAAGAATAACAGCATACAATGTTAGCCTACAAATCAAGCACAATAATAATACAGAAAGATACAGGAAGAAAAGAGAATTGAAAAGATGAATACAAATTGAATCGTTCAATGTCTTGGTTCAAGGTTCGTGGTCCGAATCCATCATCTGGCCAGTGTGGAGTTTGCATATTCCTCTCTTGCGTGGGTTCTCTCTGCACTGGATTAGGTTTATTGGGGATTCTAAATTGTCCGTGAGTGAGTGTGAAAGGTTCTCTGTCTCTCTGTGTTACAGAGAAACAGGCTAATCAGGGGGTTTTGTTTTAATCTTTCATATTCACAGTTCCCATGGAATAAACTGGAACCTGAGGCGATGGACAAATACATACAAATACATACATACAACGCTCTAAATAACTCTGTCTGCTTTAAGTTACCTCACACATGAGAAAATTGGAGTCCATTAGACAGATATGACTGTCTAATGAATGTGCCACAGTACCTTTAATTTCTATGACATGTTCTAACAACTGTAATAAAAATTGTGGTCAACAGTGTCAAACACTACACTGTCTAGCAGTACAGAGGTGAGTCTACTGTCTGAGGCCACAAGATCATTTGTAACCTTCATTAATGCTGTTTGTGAACAGTGAATTCTGAATTGATTCAGTTTTATTTATATATCACGAAATTGCAACAACAGTCACCACAAGGTGCTTTATACTGTAAGGTAAAGACTCTACAATAATAGAGAGAAATCTCCAACAATCAAATGACCTCCTCTGAGCAAGCACTTGATGACAGTGAAAAGGAAAACTCCCTTTTAAATGGAAGAAGCCTCCAGCAGAACCAGACACATTGATGGTTTGGTGGAAGTTATTATTGAAGTTAACACAGAAAGATTGGAAAGAGAATCTAAACAAATATCAGCTGTACATAATGATCTGTGGGGTGGTTGGAAATGTTTTTCCTCTAATGGTGAAAATTTAATTTGTTAATACAATTTCATTTATTTTTTTAAAGAAACTTGTTAAGTCATTAGTAGGTGAGGTTAAAGGAATGCTTGGCTCAGTAGACATCTGACTCTCTGTCAGCCTGGCAAGAACCCTGAGTTTAACCTGGGTTATTCTTATTTTCTTCAGGCAGTAATGAATAGTAAAATGTCCTAGTTTTATGATTATTTTTTCTTTGTTTGTTTGGTTTTTTTCCATTTTATTTTGGAGCCAAGAGTGGCCGAATTTGGAGGTGGGCTGAGCATGTGCCAGAAACATTTGTCATGAGTTACAGTTATCATTAGCTTAACACTGGTTAAATTTAGCTCTTATTTTCCTTTAACACAATTGGTGTCCTGGGCAGTAATTATATCAAACACTGAAGGTTGGTGTTTTTCGTAACAAAAATTCTCAGTGAAACTTTTAATTTGAAACAGGAAGTGTTTTGTTTAGCTTCCTGGAGTAATGGGGGTACGCTATATCGATACACGTGTGTTTGGAACTTAGGAAAACACGACTTAACGGCCGCTCTATATCCAGGTGTGTTGACGTTTATTTTATACGAAATACAGGGAAGAGTAGACTTAATAAGCTTAATGGATGACGTTTTCGCTTGTTTCAGGTTATTGTGTTTATAACGCGGGCGTGGAGGGAGGGTGTAGCTCATTTAAAAACACATTTGATTTTCAGCGAGGTCTTCATTCAGATAAAAAGACTGTGGAAGTTGTTATTTTCCCCCTTGTACTAACTGTTAATCCTGCTTGGGAATGATACACCTAACCTAACAAGTCTCCTGAAAGTAAACACTGTACACGAGATGACGCCATTTTCCGTGGGTAACATACCGATGACTGTCCTGAGAATTATTATTGTTGCTCCATATAACCCGAATCAGAGTTCAGCTCTCATCAAAGCCGAATAAATCTGCCGTAAAACCCCATTCATGTTTTAGACATAGAATAGAATTCACAAGATACATTATGTATGCAATTTGCCATGCTGTTATTTGCTCTATTAGGGTAACCGTAGTCCTTATCAACCAGTGAAAACTTACATTTTAGTCTTCGAAAAGATTTGCTAGGATTAATAGAAAGTACTGATATTAATATTCGTTAGTTTTCAAGATCAGATTTCCATCCAGCGGCATCGATCATTAGCTAGCACCGAGTTGCTAGTTGCTATATGGTGTGTGGTTATTTCCGTCAATCTGCGCTTTTAAAGTTATGTATCTTGAAAGTACAAAACCCCCAAAGAACTGGTAAAACTTTAAGAGACATTTCAGGAGCGCCCACGTTGATGTCAGGTCAGCTTTTAATAAGAAAGAAAATCTACTTGTGCCAAAGGAGTGCAGGAGAAGCGTTTTTATTAGATGTGTAACACATCTAATGCAAGATGGCGCACAGTCCGGTACCTGCCTGCTCAGTGCTGCCGCGCTTGGCGGAAAGCGTCATTAGAAAGATTCAAACTCTTAGAACGTTTTCTTCTTTGTAGGATTGAATAATTATGACAAACTCAGCACCGCGTAAAATAGTTCATATTTGTTTTATTTCCGGTAGCTCTCTGCATCTACTACAACCTCATAAACAAAGATGAAGAAGAAGCAGAAACAGCTGCCGAGCTCAAAGAAGAAAGGGTTAGAAAGCAGCAGCGATGAGGAGTGGTCTGATGTGGAGAGGAACTTTGCACTGATTACCGAGAGAAAAGGGACTGAGGAGGAAGATCAGTGCTACAAAATAGGAGAGGAAAAGACTGATGAAGATGAGGAACGATCAGATAGCAGTGATGAGATGGAATCTGATAATGGTGAAGAACAAGAGGGAGATGAAGAGGATGGCAACAGTGATGATGACCCAGAAGATGCTGGTGGCAGCAATGAAGTCCAAACAAAAGAAGACATCAGAAAGGGTGAGTATGTCTGCAGGTCAAGAATATGAACATTACAATGCCAAACTGGTGAAGCGTGACCTGCAGGTTACGTCTGTCATTTTTAAAGTGGGTATAAATGTCGTAGCAGGACAGCTAGTTAAGCATGGGTGGTGCAGCTATAATTACAACCACGTTACCTTTAAGTGCTGACATAAGCCCTGTTTGTGCAATTGGCCACAAAATTGTGTTTGTATGTATTTTGTTTGTATAGAGGATATTATTCTGTTCAGTTAGGAAGTGTAAACTAGGGCTGCACGATTTTGCATAAAATGAGAATCACGATTTTTTTGCTTAGAATTGAGATCACGATTCTCTCACGATTTTCTTTATTTATATATATATTTTATATATATATATATTATATTTATATTTTATATTTATATATATATATTATATTTTTCCATATATTATATATATTTATTGCACTTATTAACTGCACATCAACTTCGTAACAGTTGAAACTGAACATAAAAACAATAAATACACATAAAAACAATAAATGCCTCACATTTTGTGGTTGCCGCAAAATGTTGTACTGCTTGAAATTCCATCTCCACCGTTGCTCGACACTGCGTGTATAGAGCAGGTAGTGCAACAATAGAAAAATAGTTGCGGGACGGCACTGTGTAGCGTTTGTCTAGGGTGTTGATCATTTTCCTAAATCCCTCGTTTTGCACAGTGTTGATATATCTTTGGTCAGGTGATAAGTAATAGCCTCCGTAATTTCTTTGTGCCTGCGGGAGTTCGACGTGTATAGGGAAGCGCTGTATAAGGTTCCCGTTATTGATGTTTGGGTGGTTGACCGGGACGGATTTTCTCCTGTCACTTTCTCGTCACCCCTGACGTGTTCTCCGTTGTTTTTCCCTGCCAATTTGAGCATCACAGCACAGCTTCTGTATCACGTGGTATAAGGCTCCGCCCTTGTCATTTGTTGAGCAGGAAGAGTGAGCGCTTGTTTTCATGCAGATTACGTCCCGGATCAAAATGCGGTACAATCGTCGTCGTCTTTTTTTTTTTTTTTTTTTTTTTTTTTTTTGAAATCGTTGTCATTTGGAAATGAGATCGCACATAAGTATGAATCGAGATCGCGATTTTCTAACGATTAATCGTGCAGCCCTAGTGTAAACCATTGTGAATTTTTTAACATCCATGTGTCGTTGTTGTTGTTGTTTTCTTAGCCACCTACAATCAGAGCATGCTTTCAGTGCAGGCAAATTAACCAGCAAACACAGTGCTTTTCATCTTGCGTGCTCACTGGCCACCACCTGTTGTGGTGCTTCTCATTTGACTGCCCTGAGAAATAGGATTTTGACCAGCATAGGATTCCCACCCTCATTTTCAAGTACATTTCATGACAGACACGCACAAACACAGATTGTTGGTTTATGTATCTGTGCGTTTTCATATTTTTGTGTTCCAGCTGCTGTGTGGTTTTTGGTGGGGGGGTTTTCAAGGTCCCCCCCCCACCTTTGTTTTTTTTCTGCCACAAACTCAATATAATGCTGAATGTATAATTGCGTGTGATAACTAATTTCACTGTCTCCCTGGCAAAAAATCCCCTTCTGTTTTCTTCAACTCTTCCAGAGCTGTCCAACATGTCATTTGAGAACATTGTAAAACTGCAGAACCAGGTGGGAACCAAAGTTTACAACACGGTCGCCTATGGCAGCAACAGGAGTCACGAGTCCAGCAAGAAGAAACGACTAAACAAGAACAGGTGAACGTTCTCAGCATGCTTAGACAACTGTTAGACTTTCCTCATCTAAATCCTGCAGGGCTTTAGGGTCTGCTTGTGATTTCAGGCCAGTGGAAATCTCAGCCAAGAAACCAGCACCATTCCTCCGACAGGTCATCCCCATCAAGAAACCAGTGAGTGGAGAAAATCTCCAGTGTTGAGTTCAATGCACAAGCACTCATGTATTTACAGATGGTATATACAGATTTGGTTTTTGTTCTGTCCTCCAGACGCTGAGAGATCCTCGATTTGATGACTTGTCTGGAGAATACAAACCAGAGATTTTTGAGAAGACATATAAGTTCATTAATGACATCCGACACAAAGAGAAAGAGGTGAGAAAATGAACGACAATGTGCTGAATGTAAATAGAAACAAAAAAGACATTTTTAACTGTAGGCTGAAAAATCTGAGATGATAACAGTTGTAAAACTTGTTTGTTTCAGTTAGTGTGAGAAGAGTAACAGTGGTATCATTTTCGTTATTTGCAGATTGTCCAGAAAAAGCTGAAGAGAATAAAGAAAAACAGCCAGAAGAAGGAGAAACTACAGTTCCTTTTGAAGAGGATGGTGAGTCTTTGCTGCCTCTCATTCACTTTTAATTATTCAGTTTAGTTTTTTTGTTTGTTCGTTTTTATCAAGAAAAACTAGAAACGCATTAATAGTTTTACAATTTAAGCATCTTCCTTGCTGTGCATTCATTATTCTAGTTTACTGAATGCATGAAAACCATTTCAGTTTGTTCATTTATGTAATCATAGAAGAGAATAGAGTAGAATAGATCTTTATTGTCACTGTTACAAGAACAGTGAAACACAGTTTGGCATCTCTCCGTTAGCAGCGTGTAGATTTTTACTTAAAATTCCTTTAGAATAAGAAAAAAAGAGAAGCCAAAAAATAGACTTATAGAGCTAACTACACACAGGGAATGTACATAGTAACATAAGTATCTACCAGATATGTACCAGTTATATACAAGTTATATGTACCATGCAAAGGAGCAGGTGCAATATAAGGAGCATGCATCATCAACCTCTTGTTGCTACAGACCTCTTAAAGGGCTGCACCAACAAGCAATCTATTGCTTGTAGTTGGCAAACAGCATTTTCAGCAGTATGTGTAAAAGTACTTTGCAATTTAAAAAAACAAAACCGCTGCAGCACGGTTACTAACTGGCACACGCAAGCGAAGCACATATCTCCCATACTGGCATCCTTACACTGGCTGCCAGTTAGTTTTCAAGTTGGTGTGTTTTTTGTTCTTTGTATGGGTTATATTGTGTGTGTGTGTGCGTGTGTGTGTGTGCGGCAGCAACAATAAATGGAAACAATTACAATTACTTAGCATGGTTCTATTCGGAGGAGGTCTTTTTAATCTGTCAATTTTGACTTTGTGCAGGAAAACCAAGACCAAGCAAGGAAGAGCAAAGAGCAGCAGAGAGAGAGAGAGCTGCAGTTCAAGAGACAGCAGAGAGAGCGAGCCAGCGAGGGTGGAAAACCATTCTTCTTCAAGAAATGTAAGAAGATCATCGATAGATCTCGGAATGCCTATTTTCGATGGCCCCAAACCTCTGTATTTTGGAATGGCCCCAGCATTCCAAAATGACATCTTGAGTTCCTGATGCAATCATTCCGATTTATTCACACTTGGGACTGACATTAGGAATACACTGACCTATGGTCCCAACTGTGACTTGGTTAGACTATTTCCTTAGGGATTATTAAAGTATTCTGATTCTGATTTAAGATGGTAATCATGAAAAAAAAAAAAAAAAAGTTGATAAGAATTGAAAAAAATTTTTTTCATTTCTGTAAAAAATAAACAGCGAAACAGTGACAGTATCTGTGAAGGTAGTGGAAGTTTTAATAACTGTTCTTTCAATTATTTTTGATTTTAGCTGACATGAAAAAGCTGCAGCTGGCTGAAAAATACCAAGAGCTGAAGAAGAGCAGCAAACTGGAGAACTTCCTGAGCAAGAAGAGGAAGAGGAACGCCATGAAGGACCGCAGAAAGCTGCCCAAACAGCTGCAGAGCAAGAAGGCTGTCTAAGGCGTCAAGTGTCATTAAAAACTGTCAAATCATTTTAAAAGACTCTTCTGAGAGAAAACCCTTCATGTATCAGTCTGGCAGGCATCCCCAGGGTCTAAACAAGTTGCTGGAGCTGAGCGTCTCAGCTGACGAAGCTGCTGGGGACTCTGACTTAGTCGCTATTATTTGATAATGCTTTCAGTGCATTTATGTTCAGATATCTGAACTTTCTTTCATCCATTGATACGTGAGCAATCAAATGCAGGACATTGTATCATTGTGTCAAATCTATAAAACATGTACTTGTTAATGATCAGTAAAAGTGATGTATTTAAGTGTCTTTGATCTTCATTTGTTTGTTGTTTAAATTTTGAGTACGAAGTGCTTTTTAACGTGAAGAATGTCCTTTTCCTGCACCCTAATAGCCTTTGCATCATGGTTCAATTAGCGATGAGAACTGATACTTGCAGTACCTATTGACTTCAAAATTCTTAAAACAACTGTATTTTATATTTATGTGAGTACACTAGGTCATATATGTTCTGAGTAGGGTTAACCGTTTGGCTAGATACTCATTTGCAATAATGCCAACTCTGCTTCCTCCAGCTGCCAAACAAGTTGGCAGGACACTGCTGCACACAGGTAGGCAAATAGCCCCACCTCTCCCATACTAATTGCTGAACACATGAACAATAGTGGGGAAAAAAAACTTGGCGAAGCATCTTATTAACCGACATCCTCGTGAAGCCCTGTTTCAACATTGAAATATTGACCCGTTTAAATATGAACCTGTCCAAGGCACGCTAATGTTAGTCACTGAACTGTTAGTAACCCATACTGGCTATCTCTTATGAAGCTAGTGGCTGGTGGCTAATAAAATGGTAACACTTATATTGGAGCTAGTTATCAGTTCCTCTCATCTGTAATGTATTTAGATGATATTAATTTGATGCACAAACAGTTATTTGTGTCTAGAAAGTGTTTCTATTACGGTAGGTGATTGAAGCAGAGAAACATCAACTCGGAGAAATAGGGGCTTAACACAAAATATTGTTTTAAGTCCCCAGAAGTACTAGAAATAGGAGCACTCAGACCACAACTATACATAAAAAGTTTTTTGTGTCGATGTATTGAAAAAAATGGGTTAAAGCACTCAAAGTGATAACCCATTCTTAATCTACAGGATTTAATATAATGTTGGCCCACACTTTGCAGCTGTAACAGCTTCAACTCTTCTGGGAAAGCTTTCTACAAGGATTGTGGAAGTGTGTTTATGGATTTGTTGCCAGCGATTTAGGCAATAATGGCTGCGTGTTGAGTTATTTAAAATGGTAAATGGCCTGTATTTGTATAGCGCTTTACTTAGTCCCTAAGGACCCCAAAGCGCTTTACACATTCAGTCATCCACCTATTCACACACTGGTGATGGCAAGCTACATTGTAGCCACAGCTGCCCTGGGGCGAACTAACAGAGGAGAGGTTGCCGGACACTGGCGCCACTGGGCCCTCTGACCACCACCAGTAGGCAACGGGTGAAGTGTCTTGCCCAAGGACACAACGACCGAGACTGTCGGAGCCGGGGCTCAAACCGGCAACCTTCCGATTACAAGACAAACTGCCAACATTAGAGGGGACAGCAAATTTACACTGTTATACAAGCTGCACGCTGACCACTTTAATGATTGAGCATGAAGATGTTCTTAGGGAACATTTTGAGCAACCAACTACTGCTGAGAGCAGCATCTGAATGAATAACAGTAGATAATTACTGGACTCTAACACATGGAGCTTTTTCAGTAAAACAAACAGAGTCATTACATGACACCAACCTATCGGGAAGGTCCTACATGTTGATACTAAATCCATCTGTTTAATGTAAACTAAAAACTGTCTCTGCACACCGTGCTTTGCTGCAGTCTGGCAATAACAGCTCAAGAGGTACACCTCTAGTTAAACCGGTTCTGACTGAAATGTCACATTTCCTAACTGACCCTGAAGGCAGCAGCAGAAGGTGACTTCAAGCTTAAAGTTTTGCCTTAGAGTAACTGATTTGATTTCACTGTTGGTGTCAGCAGGTGGTAGCGCAGAATTTCACTTGCAAACCATTCAGCTGGACTCACCTGTGCAGGTATGATACTTCAGTTTCATGTGGAATCCGCTGTTAGAAATGTTGAACGGTCTTGTAATCAGTATTTCATTTCTCTGGGAGTATATTTACTGCAGTACTATTTCAATACAAGCTGGACTTATTTATTTTATTTATTTACTTAACTTTATTTACTTTATTTATTTACTTTTATTTAAACACCCTGATTTTAGTGATCAAATGTCTTCCAACAGCACATCTTATTCTTCAATTTACTTTGTGTCCTTCACCTTCTTTTATTATCTGCTTTTCTCTCTCCATCTAACCACTGTCTATTCTTCTTAAGAGAAGGACTGTATATGGACACTGTGGATATTTTCAAATTAGATGAACTCAAAATAACAAGCAACCACTTTATCCTGTATCAGTTGAATTTATAGATTGTATAACAAATTGTATTGTACTGTATGACATTAACCTCAGATTGCATTTGAGTAATTGTACCTTATAATAGTTTAGATAATTTTATCCGTGAGCTGAATATTTTCAGGCTCACATGTTAGAGATTCATGTTGCAATTCAGTTATCAGTGTAAATGTCTTAAACTGACAACAAGGCATCAAAGATGAAAAAATTTCCAACTTCATGTGAACTTCAGAAAGACTGCAGAATAAACATGTACACAAAATGCAAAAAGGGAAGATTACAGCTGCTGATATCTGTTTTCCTGTTCTCACATCTGACAGTTTTAATGTAGCTGCAGTTACACTTTAACTGCCATGCCAAGGGGCTGTTAAGCAGTTCACACAATAAGAAACTCTGCGTGTCTGTTATGCAGTTGAGCTCTGAATTTCCAACCATGGACCGATCACTGTCTGGTGGGCGGGGTCAAGTGAGCGTGCTCAGCTGTTTCCCGCCTTCTGTAGGCAGAGATATTGCTGTTGCTGTGGTGAAACCCCTGGGAGCTGGCCTTGGAAACCCTGGCACCCGTAGCTTGCTATGCACAGACAAACAGGTGAGTGTGAGTGTGACCTCTAACTAAAGCAAAACACACAGTGAGGGTAGACAACACAGCAGGAAGTGAAGAATGACTTGAAGCCCAGACCAGTTTACTGTGAAGCAAGTTGGATACAGTCAGACCCTGTTACCATGAATGTAGAGGGGCTGTGTAAAAAATTAATAAACAGAGAATGTAGCATTTTGCAAATCATTAAAACCTAGATACAAAGGCCTCCTTTGTTGTATTTTTTTGTTTAATAATTCACCAAATATTTTCAATGCATGACAGGTCGGGACTTCTTTTTCTGTTTGGCATGGAGTTTTCCTTGAAAAATAAGTCATATCTATGACAGCATATGCAACTTCCAAACCTCTGTACAGCTCTCTTGGCTTTACTGGAGTGCTCATGAGGTGACTGTTATTGTGATTTGACCCACATAAATAAAAGTGAATTGTACAAGTTTATTGACTTGTGCAGGTAACACAAACCATATCATAAAAATACAAAATGGTAAATGGCCTGCATTTGTTTTACTTAACCGCTTTACTTAATCCCTAAGGACCCCAAAGCACTTCACACTACATTCAGTCATTCACCCATTTGTGATGGCAAGCTACATTGTAGCCACAGCTGCCCTGGGGTGCACTGACAGAGGCAAGGCTGCCGGACACTGGCGTCACCAGACCCGCTGGCCACCACCAGTAGGCAAACATGGGGTTAGTATCTTGCCCAAGGATATTTGGCATGCAGCCTGGAGCAGCCTGGGATCGAACCACCGACCTTCTGGTTAGTGGCTGACCTGCTCTGCCACCTGAGCTACAGCCACCCCAAAAGAAACATCTGAATCTGAAATTAATCACTGAGGACAGAAACATCATCATCATCATCATCATCATCATCATCATCATCATCATCATCATCATAATAATAATAATAATAATAATAATAATAATAATAATAATAATCTGAATATGCAGGTAAAGTGGACAATGGAGGTCTTGTGTTATGGCCTCACTCTCCCACTAGAAGGAGATACCGTCAAACTCTGCGTGGACATCTACACTGATTGGCTAATGGCCCTGGTTTCCCCAAGAGATTCCACTCCTCCACCAATCAGCAGAGACCCCAACATGTACGTCCAGAAGATCCTCCGACACCTGTTCAATCTGTTCTTGCCCAGGTAGACAATCTTTCCTAGACCTGATTTCAGACCTGATTACCCTGATTTACTGATCCCATACAGGAATCCACTAAGGAACCATTGACCTTTAAGGACCTTGTTAGTTTTGAATACCTGATGTTTTTAGACGCAACTCAGCCCTTCTTTGAGTCCAGTTAAGCCATATATTATATTCATGTTGTTATAACAACATGTTATACGTGTTAACAGTTATCAATACTTCTTTTACTGGCTGATGAATATCGGTCAGGTCAGATTGATATAGTTGATGTTTCTGCTGCCTTATGTTGCACAAAACTGTTCTATTGAGTGACACCTACTGGACCAAAACCAGTTGAGACAGTGATTACTAAAGATAAAATTCTTCTATTAATCATATCCAACCACTAACCATTAGTGTGGTGTCATGCAGATCAATGTGGTTGTACTTGTTACTGTTTTTGTCTGAAGTCTTCTCTTCTTGACTCAGGTCTGACCAGGTAAATCTGGTCTACCTGTCTCTCTATCAGCAGGTTCTGTGTACTGTCCAAGTACTGGCTAGAGAGAGTACCATGATGAGTAGAGACACCTGGGAGACTCTGTTGCACTTCTTGCTTCGCATCAACCATGCCATGCTGTCTCCAGCAACTGCTGCAGGTGATAGTTATCCAAACCTCCTGCATCTTTACTTCTCTCTCCTTTCCGTTTCTCCTGTCTGTCTCTCACCAGTCTTTCTTCACCTGTCCTTGTATTTCTGTAGGTGGTGTATCAGACCTGTTGATGGCGGTGCTTCTTGAAGTGTGGCTGCTGTCTTGCTCTCGATGTTTTCCATCTCGCTCACTATGGCAGACATGCAGACAGATGTTGAGCAGCTGGAGACATCAGCCTGCAGTTGTGGAACAGTGGTGCAGAGTTGTTGCAGCCTTAACTTCCAGGTTCAGAAACTTCGCAAACTGTGACTGAGCTCTGTCCAGTAGCAGCCACAAAATACTCACGGGGAGATGGGGGCAGTCGTGGCTCAAGAGTTGGCAGCTTGTCTTGTAATCAGAAGGTTGTCGGTTCGAGCCCCGGCTCTGACAGTCTCGGTCAGTGTCTTGGGCAAGACACTTTACCCGTTGCCTACTGGTGGTGGTCAGAGGGCCCGGTGGCGCCAGTGACCAGCAGCCTCGCCTCTGTCAATGGCTCTGTAGCTGTGGCTACAATGTAGCTTGCCATCACCATCACCAGTGGGTGGATGACTGAATGTAGTGTAAAGCGCTTTGGGGTCCTTAGGGACTAAGTAAAGCGCTATACAAATACAGGCCATTTACCATGTTGTTGTTGGGGAACTATATTGTTTGTTTGTTGGATTATTGGTGCTATGTTGTTACTATCTACTCGTTAGTAGATAGTAACAACAATAGATAGATAGTAGAACTTTATTAATCCCTCGGGTAGGTTCCTCCAGGAAATTCAGTTTCCTCAAGGGAATGAATGAATATAAGCATAAATATAGCATATATATACATATTTAAATAAAGAATATATAAATAAGCAATGAAATATACTCATTAATGAGATGTAGCAGCCAAATGTCTGTTGCACAGTATTTCGACTGTTGTCAGTCTAAATCACGTGATTAGTTCTTATTTAGTGTTTAGCTTGTGCAAACACTAAAGCTTAGTTGTCCCCACCTTCCTTTGTCCTCCTGTTTCCCCTCCCCCTCGCCTTCAGCGAGGAGTTAAATAGTTTGATGGTGTGTGGGACAAAGGAGTTTTTAAGTCTGTTGATCCTAGACTTGGGGAGAAGCAACCTGTCACTGAGCAGACTCCTATGGTTTATTGTCCATAATTGCATTGTTGTAATGTGCTCAGGTTGCTGCAGCTGACTTTTGGGCCATCATTCCCTCACTTTAAAGTCCCAGAAGAAGATGCTGCCCTGATCCCCGAGGACATGGATGATAAGCGAATCCCTCAGACCTGGTTCAGGTTCCTGCACTTATTTAGGTAACAAGTGCTTCAGAAACATGGTCAGATGTTTTTAACTTGTCACGTGACATGTCTATTCGTTGACCCCCAGTAATCCGGTGGAGCTTAGTCGCACAGCAGCTGTTGTTCCATCTCAAATTTCACAGGGGGAGGTGTTGAGAAGAGGTGACAGTCAGCTACCAAACATCTTCTTTAAAGCAATGAGTGGAGTCGGTATCCTTGTCGACGCCTTCCTGGGTACTCTGACCTTTACTTTACACATTAACCTCTTTGTATAGGCATCTCCCTGGTGGCACTATCTGGTGTCAAGTTTTTACATTAACTGATTTCTTTTTTCATTACTCACAAAATAGAGATACATTCTAAAAATACCAAAACGAAATTATAGTTGTGACTTAACCACAACTATTAACCAAATTGAGGAATTTATTGTAAGTTGTTTTTTATAGGTGTGACTGTGGAAAATAAAGAAACAATAGAACAACTCCTGCCAAACACTGGTATACACACAATACACTCCGTGAACTGATACAAACCCATCACACCTATGCATTCTACTTTACATGCATGACACATTACAAATTCAGTTACATCGTATATATTTGTGCAATCTCTGATTTTGTAGTACTACCAAATCGAAAAATCTAGATGTGATTGAAGTACAGCTTTAATTTAAGGAGTTTTGCATGAACTCTGCATGAATTGCAGCCATTTTATAAACAGCTGACCATCTTCATAGGGTCAAAAGATGTTTGGGTAATCTGATTCCCATCTGATCAGTTTTGCAGCATTTTGCAGAATCAGTGCACAGAGTATAGCTCTAGACTTCAGAGTTCATTCTGCTACTCGTATCACCAGTCACATCATCATAAACACTAGTGATTTTATTTTGTCAGTCTGACATGGGCCGCCTTCACTTGTATTAATTAAGTTCCAGTAAAAACATACCAAATACAAGTGAAACACTTGAAGTGACCTCTAGATCTTTTATCTTAATTTTTCATGCAGCAACAAGGGAACAGGCCTTGAAACTGCTTATGAAACTGTTTTTCAGTCAACATTAGAGGCTCTGAAAATTGGGGCCTGTGGATAAAAATGGCTGTAATGCCTGAATAGTCAATAAAATATTTCTTTTAAACCCCTTGAATTAAAGATAAAAGTCTGCACTTTAATCACACCTTGATTGTTTAACTTAAACTCCACCGTAGGGATGAAGAGCACCGAAATTAAATACAGTCATTCAGCTTTAATGCACAGCCCTTAACAAAAATATTATATCGCTTTTAGGAAGCATTTTTATTCATAGTTTTCTGGTTTTGTTTCTGTGTTTTTTCAGGAATGACAACAAGACTGCACTTCAGAGACCGGCTGCCTTCTTTTGGTAACTCAAACTCATCAGATTAAACCAATCAGTTAACTAATTAAATTAGACCTAGAGTCATTTGAGAGAACCAAACAAGATTAGCAACAATTAGCAAGGTAATTTTAGGTTTACCAGTGAGTTTTCAGTGTTGTTCAGTGGTGATTCACCTCTTACTGGGATACACTGTCATGGTAACCTATGCTGCATAGCTGCATGCTATGCTCCTAGCTTGTTATGTTCAACATATGAAATCATATGTTGAACATAACTACTACATACTATTCCCAGCATTTGCTGATCCAGGTGGCCTACCACTTCATAGCTGTGCTGCTGTTGTTAAGATAAGATAAGATAAGATAAGATAAGATAAGATAAGATAACCTTTATTAGTCCCACACGTGGGAAATTTGTTTTGTCACAGCAGGAAGTGGACAGTGCAAAAGTTATGAAGGACAATTAGAATAAAATAAAATAAGAATAAATACAGTACACAACTGTACAGAATAGAATAAAAATAGAATACTATATACAGTAGAATAAAATAGAATAAAATATACAATAGGATAAAAATAGAATACAAATGCTATATACAACAGAGTGAAAAATACAACGGTGCCAGAAAGATTATTGCACATTAGTGTTATTGCACATTTGTGGATGTGTGTGTTTGATCAGTTAAAGTCTTTGTTGTGGAGTCTGACAGCAGTGGGGAGGAAAGACCTGCGAAATCTCTCCGTCCCACACCGTGGGTGCCGCAGTCTCCCACTGAAGGAGCTGCTCAGTGCTGTCACAGTCTCATGCATGGGGTGGGAGATGTTGTCCAACAGGGATGACAGCTTAGCCGCCATTCTCCTGTCACTCACCACCTCCACTGGGTCCAGAGGGCATCCTAGAACAGAGCTGGCCCTTCGGATCAGCCTGTTCAGTCTCTTCCTGTCCCCAGCAGAGATGCTGCCGCCCCAGCAGACCACACCATAAAAGATGGCTGAGGCCACCACAGAGTCATAGAAGGTCTTCAGGAGTGGGCCCTCCACTCCAAACGACCTGAGTCTCCGCAGCAGGTACAGCCTGCTCTGTCCTTTCCTGTAGAGGGCGTCTGAGTTATGAGTCCAGTTCAGTTTGTTGTTCAGATGAACACCAAGGTACCTGTAGCTGTCCACAGTCTCAATGTCCATACCTTGGATGTTCAGTGGTTGCAGTGGAGGATGTTTGTGCCTGCGGAAGTCTACCACCAGCTCCTTGGTTTTACTGGCATTGATCTGGAGGTAGTTCAGCTGGCACCAGTCCACAAAGTCCTGAGTCAGTCCTCTGTACTCCTTGTCGTCCCCATCAGTGATGAGGCCGACTATAGCAGAGTCATCAGAGAACTTCTGCAGGAAGCACTGGGTGGAGTTGTGGGAGAAGTCTGTAGTGTAGATGGTGAAGAGGAACGGAGCCAGAACCGTTCCCTGTGGGGCCCCCGTACTGCAGACGACCCTGTCCGACACACAGCCCTGAGTCCTCACATACTGTGGTCGGTCGGTGAGGTAGTCCAAAATCCAGGTAGTGAGGTGATGGTCCACTCCAGAGTTCTCCAGCTTGTCCTTCAGAACCGAGGACAAGCTGGAGAACTCTGGAGTGGACCATCACCTCACTACCTGGATTTCTCAGTGTCTTCCATTTTGTTATAATACCACTAACAGTGTATTGAATAGCAAGGACATTTCACAACTGAACATGTTGCACAGGTGACATCCTATCATAGTAGAACGCTGGAATTCACTGAGCTCATGAGAGAGACCTATTCTTTCACAAATGTTTGTATAAGCACCTAGATCTTTTTTTATATATATATTTTATACATTTGTGGTCATTGAAGTAATATGAACACCTAAATTCAATTATTTTTATTTGGACGATTGAGTGAATACAAATGTAGTGTTTAATCCCTGCTTATTTCCTGCTGACAGCATTGTTAGAGTAATTGCACTGTTCCATAATACTTAATATCGCCAGAGTGATTCTACTGTAGAAATATGAACAGGGAGAAACAGAGGCTGCAAGCTTGATGGCTCGTCTTTGCCTTTGTTATCTGTCAGGGTCAGACTGATGGGCTGTGGTCAGCATAACCAGCTTTATCATTGCCCTGGGTTCTTTGTGTTAGCCTGCTGTCTTTGCAGATGCTTACAGAGTGGCAATTCGGTTAGAACTATAATGTGTAACTTTGATTGCTCTTTTGTCTTTTGTGTAATAGTAAAGTCTTTATCTCCATATCTCCACTGTAGACCGCTCCTTGTTCTACTTAGACTTAGTTCCTCCTGGCGCATTGGGCAGCAAGAGTCTGCCCAATGCGCCAGCATTGGACAAACCAACGAGTTTGGTTTGCAGCCACATCTTCAGACTCGTCCCATGAAAGATCGACCGCTTTCAGGTCCTCAGTAAATAACTGTCTCCATTTCTGCTTTGGTGGACCGCGGCTCCGTGACCGCCGGGCAGGTCTCCATGACATGGTAATCAGTGTCTTCGGTAATCGTTTCGGATGTTGGTGAAGAACGTGACCGGCGAAACGAAATCGTCGCTCCAATACCATGCCACAATACTAGCGGCAGTGAGGCAATGCGCTGAAGGACCTCCTCGTTGGTAACATGATCTCAATACGAAATCTTGAAAATCCGTCGGAAGCCGCGCTGTTGGAAAACATTCAGTTGTCGGGTAATTGTTGCCATTGACTTCCATGTTTCACTCACATAGATAGCCATTGGTATGATATTCGTATTGAACAAACTGACTTTGGTTGATATCGAGATGGTGGTCGATCTCCAAACTGGATTCAAGTTGCGCATGGCCGATGCTGCCTTTTCGAGCCGACAGGCGACATCCTTGTCTGAGCCACCGTCTGGTGTTATCACACTGCCCAGATATGTGAACTGATCAACTTCAGCAAGCGGGTGGTGGCCAACGAGTACCGGAGTATTTGCTCTGGCATAACCGATCCGCATGACTTTGCTTTTGGCAGCGCTGATCCGAAGTCCGATCTTTGACGCTTCATAGTCAAATCGCAAATGGAGCATTGCGTAGATCCAAGCAGCGCAATGTTGTCCGCGAAATCAAGATCTTCAATTTGTCGTCCATCGTGTCCTTGGAATCCATACTTGCCATTCCGCAGGGTACGCCGCATGATGAAATCCACAGCCAGTACAAACAAGAACGGCGAAATAACACAGCCTTGTCGGACACCCGTCTTGATCTCGAACAAGTCCGAAATCCCACTATCTGTATGGACACAACAGCTTGACTCGTGGTAGATGTTTCTCAGGAGGCTAACGAACATCACCTGGCAATTCTCCAGATTGTTTCTCGATGCACGCTGTCAAACGCTTTTGTAAAGTCTATGAAACTGATTGACAGTCATTGCTTTGTTCGATTATTGTCCGTAGCACAAAAATCTGCTCTGAACAGGATCGTCCATTCCGGAACCCAGCTTGTTCTTCCCGCAGCAGCTGATCGACTGTCGAGCGAAGACGTTGGAGTAGCACGGAGCACAGAACCTTTCCTGGAACGGAAAGGAGAGTTATCCCAAGCCAGCTGTTACAATCAGAGACATCACCCTTCTTCGGCAGTTTCACAATGACGCCCTTCCTCCAATCTTTCAGAACTGTCTTTTTCTCCCAGCAGCGATTGAGCAGGGCCGTAAGTTGTTCGACTACAAGGTCGCCGCCATTTTTCAACATCTTGACCGAAATCTCGTCCAACCCCAGGACCCAGCCAGCCTTCATTGACCAAATCGCGGCTTTTGTATCCACAACGGTAATTGGACCAACGTTAACTGGAAGGTCATCCTTGAGGCGGAAGGCGTCTTCGGGTATCGTCGGCATAGGCGCCAGTTGATTCAGGATTTCCTTGAAATGTTGTTCAATGTTGTTTATTTTCTTTCTGTGAGCTGGTCATGGAGATAAATGAAGAACCTTTTGTAATGCAAGTAAGAAGATAATTGTAATTGTCTTGATATTGTAATTGATAATTGTAATTACTGAATTAGGGCAGTAACATGTTACATTACTGTGTTACTTAAAAATGCAATGTGATTACAGTAATGTGTTACTTTCTAACGCATCATACCCAGCACTGGTTGTCAGTAGACCTGTCCATGCTTAGTTTAACTTAATTTAGTTTAGTATCATGAAGTACAACCCGATCCAAACCTTTATTAGATCGACAATGTATAAATATTCTAGAGATTGTATCATTACTATTATTATTTTTATTTTTTATTGTTTTATTGTTTATTTATGTATGTTTTGTTAGGCCAAATTGGCAACATTGCTTTGGTTTAACGATTTCAGCTTGGTAATTCTTTTTCTCCTTGTTTCCTCCTAGGTATTTCTGTGACCAAAAGCCCGTTCAGAGACCGTCTGCCCTCCTATGGTAAGCCCCACAGATACCCACTGACTTCAGTTCAGTTCAGTTTCACTGTAGAGTGACAGGTCAGGGTGATGGTTTGCTCTTAGAAAATATGTTGGTGGGGTGGGTGATTTGCTCCAATTATTGGGTTATTAGCATCCTCAGCCTTCTGGAGAAAGTTTATTTGACGGTGCTGAAATGAGGCACTGACCAGATTTTTTCCTGGCACGAAACAGTGGAGCAGATTTTCACCATTGCAGGATTTCTGGAAGGATCATTACTGCCCCCACGACCCAACTTTGGATAAGCACAAGATAAGGGATGAATGGATATTACTTGGAAAACAAGCTAAAAAAGCTTGTGGCCATCAGGCTTCCTGAAATATTACATATATTACATATAGACATACTCTTTTCTCTCCTCAACAGTGCTACCACTTGATGGGCTGCTATTGTCTTGCTTAAAGTCTTTGTCAAATTGAATTAGGCCTAGTCTATTTTGTTCACAAGTGAACACTGACCTTTCCAAATCCCCACTTACAACTCTGATACACCAATGAGAGAAGATAAAAGCCACTTGCACACTTTTTTTTCCCTTTTTGTAAATATATCAGCAAAATGGTGCTCAAGTGCCCCTATTGCTTTTTTTTCTCAGGTATCTCCCGGCCTCGTTCTGGCAGTGCACCACCCACACCAGTGAATGTACTGAGCATGCCCAGCTCCCCTTCCTCAACCAGTTCCTCCCCTCCATACAACAGACAAGTGACAGCAGCAAATTTTTCCAAGACAACCACCAAGACTCCCACGGTACCACAGTACTTCTTTTTCATTTGTCATGTAGCACTTCTTGATCTCTTTAACTTATTGCTTGTTCTCTTCTTTCAGAGTCTGTCATCCTACTGGAAATCTTTCTCCCAGCTTCCTTCCTTCACCTCCCCTTTTTGTTCGTCTCTCAGACCCTCTCCCTCACCCCTCAGGTGTAATGTGGACTCCCTTCTACATCTGTTTGGTTGCTGGCTGTTTGATGCTGCACTAATCAGCAGAGACTCTGGTTTGTCTCTGGAGTATTGTTTACGCAAAACACGTACTACACATACACATAGTAGGCACAGTACAGTAGTTCCTGTATTCCTTGTGTACTCTTACTGTGCTTCCATATATTACTTACTGAACTGTCTTCTCCAGCTGGGCAGGGTGATGTTGCTGTGATGTCAAATGGATGGGCGGCAGGTCGAGCTGAGGCTTGCGGGACACTTTGCAGGATCTTCAGCTGTAGGAAGACGGCAGAGGAAATTCTGTCTGTCTACCTGTCCAGGTACCTGTCTGTTCACCTGTTCAGAGCTATCCACTCGTCTTTGAGCAGTGTAATGATTATGGTTCTCCATCTCTTATTCTGCAAGGTTCTACCTGGTTTTGATACAGGGTCTTCAAGTGTCAGAGAAGGCCAGTTTCCCTGTTCTGGCCTCCATTCTGCTAAACTCCACCTCTCTGTTCTGCTGTGACCTAAGAGGAGTCAACATACTGCTACCTCCCTTTATCTCAGCTCTGGAAAATGTGCTGCTTGACAGGTGCAAGTACTGCAAATACTGTAATTGTCCAATGAGAAAAGTTTCCTTTTTTTTTTTTTAAGTAGCAGAATAAAGCTGACATTAGTAATGTTAGACGTTAACTCAGTGAGACAGAATGAAATGGAGGAAGAATGGGTTGTAAAGCATCTTTCAGCCCAAAACAACTTAAAATTGGAATTGTCAATTGGTAAAATTCATCTATGGAATTTGGCAAGTTGATTGGAGGCTGAGTCATGAGCTCATGGATGCTGATAGATGCTATTACCTACCAGGATTTCAGGCTGTTGGATTTTGTTGCTCACCTGAATCTCAACCACGGTAAATATTACTAAAATCAAGGCTTCTCTCATACTCTCTCTCTCACTCAGAGAGCTGCTGAAGTTTAAGAATTTTGTCACTCCGGTGGAGTTAAGGCGAGCCTCCATCCTAGTCCTGCTTTCCCTGCTGCCCATCCCTATGCACTTTGGTTCAGTCCAGTTAGAGGTAACTTATCATGCACTTGCTTAAAAACGTACCCATGCCTGTGCAGAGCTGAGCCAGATCACTGTAGTAGTAGTGTTCACTTTGTTGCTTAGGAGTTACTGGATAGGAAGTTAAGCGCTGATGCTGCAACAGGTACCCTCCTGTCGCTGAAGCCACGCCTTATCAGTGTCCTGATTGGAGCTCTGCAGACAGAGGCAGACACCTGTAACATACAGCTCCTTCTGGGTCAGTAACTGATTCTTTTCCAATTATTGGTCCCACGGTTAGTTTTTGAGCCAGTTAACAGAATTTCATATCTGAGTGTTTGATGTGAAAGATTTTTCCATTGTAATCACTTCTGATCTGGTGTTTGTATAGCGGCCATGTCAAATCTGATTCAGGATTCAACTGTGTTAGAGCCTGCAGGACGAACTCAGCAAGTGAGTTTACTGATATCTAGGGATATGTACTTACATTTGCCTTCATTTTATGAGACACCAACGGGTTTTTTTCTGTGCTTTTGCTTTCAGGAAACTGAGCCCCTGCTTACTGGGACCAGTAAACTCAAACAAGCTTTGGGAGCAAGTCAGACCAGTGCGAACCGATGGACCAGAGGATCGAGTAATTACAAACCGATTCATTTTAATTTGTTTTATATTATCAATCCCTCATATCTGAAGAATCTAACTGCAGCTATGTGCGTCCAATCAGATGCAGTGGCAGTTTTGTGGGTTCAGTTTCTACGTTTGCTCACTCAGCGTCTGACGTCTCAGTGGAGGAATGATTCAGCAGTTTGTCTGTCTGCCCTGGAAGTACTGGGAGGATTGGCCAAGGTGGAGACACACACACACACACACACACACACACACACACACACACACACACACACACACACACACACACACACACACACACACACACACACACACACACTCAGCGAGATCAAGAAAACCTTACTTTTTTTTCAATAATTTTATTTAAAATTTTCAAAATATAAAGCAAAAACAAACCCAGAACAAACAAAGACAAACATAGACTGGCTCAGATGCATACAGAAAAAACAATTAATGCAAACAAACTTGCACTTCACAATACAAAAAGAATACAAAAAGCTGAAGTTGATGAGAGTTTACAAATCTAGGTCTAGTTTAGCCCAATCTGGCTCTCGCAAAGTGTTCCAAAAAGGGGTTCCAGACATTCAGAAGATAATCTTTTGAGTCCTTGCTGAACCTTTCCATTTGTATTATGGACATCATGTCTGTTACCCACAACTGAAAGGAAGGAGGAGTGGGGGACTTCCATTCCCTCAGGATTAATCTCTTGGCACCATCAAACCTAGTTCCAGTGGCCCCTGCACTTTAACCGGGAGTAGCTCTGACGTTGGAGAACATCCAAAAATTCCGAGTTCAGGTTCAAACTGTAGAGGTTTCATATATGCCTTGGAGTACCAGTCAAATATTATAAACCAAAACTCTGTTAATGAGGGACAAGACCAAAAGTAATGGAACAACGTACCTTCTGCCCGTCTACATCTGTTACACATTGGGGAGATAGAAGGATAAATCTTGTGCAGTCTGACCTTAGAATAGTGTAACCGGTGGAGGATTTTAAATTGAATTAATTGGTGTCTGTTGTTTATGGAGCAGGAATGGATTTTAGACAGACATTTACTCCACATAGAGTCAGGCACTTTCATCCCCGATTCTTTCTCCCAGGCCTGCCTAATCCCAACGGTATGCGCTACAATAGAGTCACCAAATAATTGTACAATTTTTGTGATAAAATGTCTGGAATCAGGTTGGCTCTTGAGTATTTCGTAGATCCCGTGCTCCGACGGTAGAGTTGCAAAATCTTTAAACCTGGATTGGTTGTAATGCCTGACCGGCAGATATCTATAAAAATGTGAATGTGGCAGATTATATTTCCCTTTTAGTTGACCAAATGAAGAAAATTTATAATCAATATACATATCCATAATAGACACTAACCCTTTTCTCTCCAGTCACGATAAGTCTTGTCTTGGCAAGGGGGCATAAAATCATGATTAAAACATATTGGCGTCTGTACAAATGTGTCTGGCAGTTCCAAAAAACTTATAATCTGATTCTAATGGTTTGTTTTAATACAAAACCCAGACATTTATAAGAGTCCAATTTTTCAAACTTGGTAAATAACATAGCCAACAAGAAAACCTTACATTTAAATCAATGTTATTTATACTGAACCAAATTATTACAGGCAACCTTTACGTGTGAAGCTCTTGAGCTCTCAAAATTATACAGGGAAAGTCAGTATTGGCAGTCTTCCACTATGATCCTGTATCTATCCCCCTGCAGGTAGAAGTGCGAGTGGAGGAGTCAGAGAGGATGCGAGTAGTCAGTTCAGTCTGCACCTACATTGTTTTTCAGTGCAGTCGTCCTCCTCCTCTTCACTCCAGAGATCTGCACTCCATCATTGTTGCTGCCTTCCAGTGTCTCAATGTCTGGTTAACACAACATCCCACACTGCTTGGCCATAAGGTAACTGACCAGACCAACTGATCACTAAGCGATATCTAACTGCCAGATGACTGACCAGCAGGTGAACATGTGCTTTATTCAGTGTGTGTTTTATTTTACTTTATTCAGGAGTGTTTGTTGGAGGTCCTGGAGATTGTGGAACTTGGGATTTCAGGCTTTAAGTCTAGACAGGAACAAAAAGTGAGATGTAAAGAGGAGAAAGGCCAAAACCCAGCCTCTCTGAGGGTGAAGGAGGCAGCTGAGGCCACACTTAGCTGGTGAGCATCACAGTAACAATAACATTAAGATTGTAGAGATTATAGAAACCAATCATTTTGCATATAAGATCTGATTTAGTTCTTCTTAACAAGCAACAGGAACAAAAACATGCTTCGAGGATTTATGTCATTTATGTCATTTCAAAAATCTGTTAATGTTCATCAAAGGTGTGGTATATGTGCTATAAGACTGTCAGCTCCAAAAATGTTTATTGTTTAAACATTTCATCGTAGAAAGCTTTCTGATCCTGGCTATGCTTTCAGTCTGAGTGAATCTCCTTTTATTGCTCTTGACACACATGACACAGATGCAATGGAGACAAATGAGTGAAATAATGTTTATGAAGCTGGCAACAATGCATTATTTTACTACAAGTTCAGTCATATTCAGTTCAATTCAATTTTATTTATATAGCGCCAAATCACAACAACACGCTTAATATTAATACTGTAAGGTAAAGACCCTTAATTGGGGTATTTGTCCTACCCTACTATCCCTGTCTCTATGTCTATATCTATATCTATATATGTGTCATAAATTAGCTGTGTGGAGCAGGCAGGATTGGACCCAAATGCAGATTCGTTAGGCAGGACTTAACACAAGAACACAGTTTTATTGCTGGAATGTGAAAGAAATACAAAACTAACCTAAACTGGGAATACTGAAATGTAGCTTGGTTTGTTACCACCAAACATCCTATCCAACTATCAGACTGGGGAATCTCTAGCTTTAAGGATGTGGTCTGTATTTGTCTCAGTGTTATGCAGGTTTCAGAGGCATTCCCTTTCGTCAGTGGTATCCTCAATGAGGATGTTCTGGTTCGTTCTTCCTGTCAGAGTGACAGCAGTCTTGAGAAGTTCAGATATTTTGTGGTGGAAAGCTCCACGATCCTAGCCTTTTTGGAGCAAGCACTGGGATGTGAACAGGGTAAGTCCTGATACAACTAATTCTGAAACTGATAAAAAGGAATCTGGGATATGTACACAAAAGAATATAAGCTATTTTTTTTATTTACATTATTAAGGAAAACTGTACAGGATATTAGGAAATAAATATATTGCACAGCAACAATAGCAGCAGAAAACCAGTGTACATTCATCATTCCAGACATGAAATTGAACTGCCCTAAAGATACAGTCATGGAACAGATAGATGGAGATCCTGTTACCTACTCCCACTGACTGCAGTCTGTTGATGAGGAAGTCCAGCAGGAAGTCCATCTCCCAGCAGGCATGTGTAAGTGGCTGCTGGGGAGATGGACAGGTACATTCTGGGAGTACCTGTCTCAAAATGTTGTTGCAGCCTGCTGCCTTCTTTATTTTCACTCTCCTCAGGTTTTTACAGCCATCAGCCACGGTGAGATTTACTACTTTCTCATCAAAGTGAAGGATGGCTTTTATTGCAAGGGTGCTCATTAAGAATGTTCATTAAGAAGGTGTTGTTGTCACACAGCCTTATAATCTGTTACTGCCTGAATCCCCTGCCGCATGTGCCTGGTATTACTAGAGTCGCGGTAGAAACCTTTAATCTTTCCAGCATCCACAGGCTTATCACATCACATATTCACACTGATCCTGGCACAACAGGAACACAGGCAGCACTCGACACATACTGGGGCGATCGTGGCTCAAGAGTTGGGAGTTCGCCTTGTAATCGGAAGGTTGCCGGTTCGAGCCCCGGCTTGGACAGTCTCGGTCGTTGTGTCCTTGGGCAAGACACTTCACCCGTTGCCTACTGGTGGTGGTCAGAGGGCCCGGTGGCGCCAGTGTCCGGCAGCTTCGCCTCTGTCAGTGCGCCCCAGGGTGGCTGTGGCTACAATGTAGCTTGCCATCACCAGTGTGTGAATGGGTGGATAACTGGTTGTGTAAAGTGTTTTGGGGTCCTTAGGGACTAGTAAAGCGCTATACAAATACAGGCCATTTACCGTTTTATTACACATATTGTAATATTTAATAGATATTTTAGTTTTCAGCTTCTACTGTTCCACATAAAACTAATCTTTGGGAGGTTCAAAGCTGCCCATTGATAGTTTTGATTGTGTTTTTGCTTTTCACTGGTGAATGCAGCACAGTATCCATCGCTCATCATGGTGATCAGGGGACCATCAGGACGCCACACCTGGAGTCTAGAGCTTTGTCCAAAGCCTCATGAGGGACAAGTTGACACACAGGTGGCCACTTCCAAGCTGATGCAGTATGATTCAGTATATGTTGTGCATTCCTTCAGAGGACTTCATCATAGCTTACAATAGATTATATAAAATATGTACGCAGCCACTTAGATGTCTTCCATGAGTTTGTGAAGTCGTATTTTGTAGTACTTTTTTTTCAGGTTAGTTCAGTCATTTCTTCTCTCTCTTACCTGATGATTGTTTTCAGGAACCCCTGATACCAGAACAGCACAGCATGGCCCAGGAAGATGCCACAATACAAACTGTTATCAAACAGCAGCTGCTTTCTGAAAGCTTTGATACAGTTCCATCAGTTAAAGCAGATCATAGTATTCCAACTCTGCATGAGACCATTACTGAGGAGGTAAGAACCAAGCCAGATGAAACCCAGTATATTAGTATATGCTCCTTCTTTAAACAGAATTATCAGTTATAGATGATGACAGTGTCTTTTCCCCCCCGCTGTTTATAACCCGGGCAGCTCCTCAGTAATTAATTTTTTCTCTCCTTAAAACTTGGTATGTTCTTCTAAACACGTCGATTGAACTGTTACTGGACATCTGGTGTCATCACTGCCCCTTTTATATGATGATGCACTCATATAGATACTGAGAAAATCTGGACTGATGATTGTGGTTGTTAGGTGTAGCTAAGCCAATTACTGAAACTATTTCCTGAGTACATTGAACTGGTTAGGTGTGACAGGTGTGTGACAGTTGTAAATACAGTGTAAATCCAGGTGTAACCTTTTACTGGCCAGGTGCAGCAGCAACTAGAACATCTGCGAACAGTTTTAAAGAGACAGCAGCAAATCGAGGCTCGACCACAAGTGAGCAGTCTTTCGGCTGTTCCGATGACCTGTAGACCTCCTCCACCTGTCACCCATTTCCAGGCGGCAAGACTGTTCCTGTCCCACTTGGGCCTGCTGACACCTGAGACTGTAAAGGTAAAGAGGTGCTCATAGGCGGTCGCCTGGTTGTTGGGGTCTTCACTGCCTTACTGTGGGACTTTACCTTACAATATAAAGCATCTTGAGGCAACTGTTGTTGCAATTTGGCACTATATAAATAAAATGTAATTTAAGTAAAATTACTTTTGAGCCTCTGACGAAATAATGTATAAAAATGGCTGTAATTGCTAAACAGTTGATGTAATACTTTTGACTTAAAGCTGAATGTCTGCACTTCAATACCATGTTAATTGTTTGATTTAAAATCAAAATCAAGTGGTGGTATACAGAGGCAAAATTGACAAAATGTCATCACTGTCCAAAAACTTATGTACCTGATTGTATTTACAAGTGTAAGTGTGCTTATCTGAGTGTCTCTCTCTGTAGGATCCAGGTATCAGTGGTGTTCCAGCTCCGCTTGTGGTGCTCGACTCATCTCTTCCAGGTTTCTTTGACAGCCTGAGAAATTTGGACCAGCAGCCATCAAGACTCTACGATTCCACCTTTATCTTCTACATGGGAGCAGGACAGAGGACAGAGGCTGAGGCAACCTAAATAGGGTTTTAAATGAGCAGCTGACTGTGTTCAACATTTGTTTCAATTAAATATATTTCGTATATGGTTTTAGATTGGTTAAGGTTGTTTTCTTCTCTTTCAGTGTCATTTTGTGTGGAAAATGACACACTGTCAGATCTAGTTACAATTATTTGCGAATTATTGTAATGTTTTTTGAAAATGTTGTTCTTGTTGTGTTATTTTTAATATCTGTTTGTGTATAGATCCTGAAGAATGTGGAGTCGGCCTGCAATGTCCATTCACACTTCCTCGACTTCCTGTCATCTCTTGGTTGGCCGGTGGAGGTGGGACAGGTGGGCAGGGTCAACACTAGAAGATCCGGTATGTGTTGCTGATTGGGCCATTCACAGCACACTCTTAAGGCTTTTCTTGCTGATGCTGATTGGTTATTTTCTTTCTACCAGAATTTTCTGCTGTGCTGGGTGACAGCGGAGGGAGTGTGTTTGACGGGAAGAGGTTCATCCTGATGTTCACAGACAGTCTGACAGAGCTCACCTTCATTGTCCCATCACTGTTACACAGTCAGTGTCTCATGGTAACACATAATATGCATTAGTGAAACACTTAATCCAAGCTTCTGACCATCTCCCTAACCAAAAAACCTGGAGACAGCGAGACGGTCAGACAGGAAAAAAGGCAGTCACAGATGCAGACATGAAGACAAAGAGACACGTACCCAGTGACCTCTTGCTGACCACAAACCCTCTGACCCAGAGGGTTTGTGTGGTATGTGACTTGAGGAAGCATGTTAGCGTTTGAGATGCAAGTTTTATGTTTTCGTTTAGTTCTTTTAGTTTTTGTATTCAAATCAACACTCCTGTAATTACTCATGTAATAATGAAACCACATTAAGCAAAGTTGTTAAAAATAAGATGATTCAAAGAACATGAAACACTGAAACATGACTAAACCTGATGTGATCTAGTTGGGAACAAGAAAGAGCTTCACCTATGACTCGCCCAATCTTCAAATCTGAGTGTCAATAAAACAGAAAATCATTCATAAGTGAAACTTTTGAATGAATATGAATATTAAATATTGAATATTTCTGCTAAAACATAATAGTGTGAACTCTAACATTTACTATGATTTTAAGAATACATGTCACCATATAAGGTGGTGTGTAATTTATAAATTTTGTATGAATACATTTTATTTGACCCATTTTGTTTTCTTTGAACTAGATGGCTCGTCAAAGAGTTCAGAGGTGTTGTTCCCACCTGCTGAGTCACCACTCAACCTACCATGTCACTCTAAAGCTAATGTACGGACTTTCAAAATAAAAGACTTTTCTCCTTGTTCCTCTCATTTGTATCTTACGTACTCATTTCTTACTTGTCTCTTGATCTCTCATGTCTGTGCAGAGTTATCCAGCAATGATGCCATGTAACAGCTCTGAATGCAACTTGATGATAGTCTGGGTTGAACGGTTTGAGGACATTGGTAACTATGATTCATTTTTCTGAAAACAGAAGTTCATGCTTGCTCTGTGCAAATTTAAAGTCCATGGTGAAATTACAGATCACATAGACAAAGAGAGTACCAGTGAGAGATGTCTTAAATTCAGAAGAGTTTCCTGAAGAGACTGATACACATAGAGTGATCAACACACTTAGGCCAGCTTAAAGACAAAGTGTTATACTACTCACACAGTTCACTACATGTTTAAACACAGTAACACAGGCTCTGGAATCTTAATGGCCTGGCCTGTGGCAGATTAACTATTAATGTAGGTGATCTTGATCTAATCTGTCTATGCCATGAATGGCGGATAAATGTGTTTTTGTGTTTCAGAGAATTTCCCTGTGTCTGGTCTCCTGTCACATACCAGGTCACAAACAGAGATGAGGTAAAACTCTAATTTATTCTCACGCTTTAAGACTATGTGCAAATCTTACAATGTGCAAACACACTTTTGTCCATCAATCTGTTAGTATATCCACAATCCAGCTGATTTATATACATCCTCTGAAAACTGGACTCTACCGAATCCATGTCAGTGAAAACACCACCAGCAAGTTCGGTTTGGTAGTCCCATTGGTCAGCGGGAGTGTGGTCAGCAAGAGGTCACTGGGTACGTGTCTCTTTGTCTTCATGTCTGCATCTGTGACTGCCTTTTTTCCTGTCTGACCGTCTCGCTGTCTCCAGGTTTTTTGGTTAGGGAGATGGTGATAAACTGGTGCCACCGAAGACTGTTAGAAAGTGACTCTACTCCACCGCCTCACATTAGAAGAAAGCACATGATCAATGACATCACTCTTCGCTACCGCAGCCGCCACTCTGAACCTGCCTTTTACTCTTCCCTTTTCCATGAACCCTAATATCTAATCTGGTAGCCCTGCAATTGCATGTGTGTGTGTGTGTGTGTGTGTGTGTGTGTGTGTGTGTGTGTGTGTGTGTGCACCTTTGCAATGGGAGTCAAAGGTCAAAGGTTTGATTCCCGATTCCAGTAAGGGTCCTAGGATAGACCCCCATGCTAACCAAGCCTACCTCAGACATGACAAGAGACATAAATATGAAGCCATGCCGGCTCAGACATCGCCTGAATTAACAAGGTCTGCGATAGGTGTTGAGGAACCAGGACACCTTGATGAGAAGTGGGCTACTGAAACAAGACGGCATCGGTGGGCAACAGATGAAAATAGGGCGCTGTTGGCATGGCACTACGCAAGTAAACTCGGCGGAAGGGGTTACATGAATAGTAAACGGAGCACTAGGTGCAGTTAACCCTAAGCTAGGCAAGTGGCTCCAGCAGATCCCAGGAACAACACCAGAGATCTCTGTCCAGAAGAGCGCAGTCCTAGGAATAGCGAAGATACTGCACAGGACACTCAAGCTCCCAGGCCTCTGGTAGAGGACCCGAGCTTGAAGGATAGACTGCCCACATGGGCAGGAGGGAAATTATATCTGTGTGTGTGTGTGTGTGTGTGTGTGTGTGTGTGTGTGTGTGTGTGTGTGTGTGTGTGTGTGAGTGAGAGAGAGTATGAAAGGGTTGTTAAGTTAGCCAATCAGACAAAAAAGGTTCTGTTTCAGCCTCCAGCTAAAGACTAGACTAAAAATAGAAATTAAAGATAATATATACAGATATTGTATGTTTTTTTTTGTTTTAAAAAGGAAAGCAAAAACCTGTGTACTTTAAGAGTCTTATGTTCATCCCATCAGCCAACTAATTGGTCCTCTGTTGAATTACATTACCATTTTACTAACAGCAAAATACCTTTACAATGCAAACTACAGAACATATGCAATGACACATCTATGTTTTGTTTTGTTTTGTTTTTTTTGGGGGGGGGGGATATAACTGATTAAACTCATTAACTGATGCAATCATCTGATCACTGGATTTTTTTTGTCAATTGCTGATCCATGACCAGTAGGTAAGCAGTAAGCCAGTAAGCAAACTAGTTTTCCAGGTCATGTGAAGGTTAGTAAGACTCAATTTACATTCCAGCTTTCAAGTTATCTGGTCTGAGGCATGTGTTTTTGTGATACACCAGAGTGTCAAAGTAATCTGATTTCTTGCTTGTGAAAGTCACTGAACAATCAGAAACAAACTTCATGAGGGTGGTCTGAGAGTCCAAGTCCTCTAGCGGGCCCTGTGCCCACTGCCCACCACCATGATGTCTAATTGACATTTGCCATAGAATACCAGTATTGGCAGGTCAGCCACTGGCGCCCTGTGCTTTTCACTGTTCGCCATGTCACAGAAGATCAAAGGGTCTGGAGAAGTCATGGACAATGTTATGCAATTTAGGGGGACATTTTTTTTTTTCTTATGTTTTTTTTTTTGCCTGTCCCATTTGGTCCTTGTTAGCCGTCAGAATTGTTGTCTGAAGGCTAACAAGGATACCCAATGGATTTACTTTACCAAATGGATCATCACGGCCTTGCCGTATTGGTCCATTTGATCGACCTTTGTTGTTATTGTTTATTTTATTTTATTTTCAGTTGTTACAGACGGGACAGACATGACTAGGGGATAGGAAAGGGAGAAAGAAAGATGAAGGAAAAGAAAAACAGAGGGGAAAAGGGACAGTGAGAAAGGGCACTTAAAAAGAGAAAGAGAGAGAAAAAAGAAAAAAAAAACTCCTGGATCACCTGTTGAGAGAAAAAGAAGAGAAAACAAGCAAAAAAAGAGAGCAACATAATAAACACAACACCATCGCATTAATCTAGCTAAGTGTAAACAGCAGTAAATACTAAATATTGAATGTTGTGGTGCAGCACGCAGGACCGACAGCGCACAATGTGCTTTGAGGTAGCAGCCAAGAAAGGTGTAGTTCATGTCTATGGACAGTGAACACCCGTGTGGATCAGCGCGCTTGTATTCAAAAGGTTTCCCCATGTAACGGTCTGCTAGAGGGTGTAGGGAGCCATAGCCCCGTCCCCCAGGGCATGAAGCAGGCATGGAGGAGATCCAGGCCCCAGACATCCAGAGGCCCCAGAGTGCGAGAGCCCAAGGAGGACCACTGGAGGGGCATCCGTGCCACCCTCCTGGGAAGAGCTGAGGAGAGCCCCAGACGAGGGGTCACTCAGCAGCCACGGAGCAGAAGCCAGAGGCGGCTGCACTGGCGTGCCCGCCGGCTCTGCTGGCAGCCAGTTGTGCCAGAGTGAACCGAGCTGCAGGCCCAGAGCAACAGGCGCCAGGCCCCGCCAAGTAGCCACCAGGAGTGAGCTGGTACATACCTGAGCGCCCAGCCCCGGACACAAAGAACCACCAACGCACCGACCCCTGAGGGCATCAGCCACCGGCAGGGAGTGTGGTGAGGGGAGATAGGCCTCCATACTTTGGAGGGCCTGGGAGTTCCCAGAGAGGTGGAGTCTAAGACCCGACCTGACATATAGACACAGACAAACAGGCACACACAGACACAAACATGCTTTCCCAGCCTCATGCACACATATACAAATACTCAGCACTCACCCAACGTAAAGATAGACACAAATGGACATTGTACACACAATCACACTCCCCAAACATACTCTATACCCCGGGTCCAGGTACCCTCGCCCCCAGAGGGGGAAACGGCACCTAGACCCATGAGATGTTACCCTTTCCCCCAGGGTGGAGGCAAGCAGACCGCCCCGGCTCCGCAGCAGCAGGGAGGCCCCGCATCCCAGATCCCAATCGGACGGCCAACACCTCCTCCCAGCCCCCCCCGCCCTGATGGCCAGCAGAGAACGGGGGTGTGTGAAGGGGGGGGGACATATTTATGCAGGCATGCACAGACCTGCCATTAGGTGTCTGGATGAAATCCTTGGACCCATTGTCAGACACGTCACTGCTGCAGAGGGTCCTGGGTTCCTCCTGTTACACATCAATGGCTGTGTCCCAATTCAGGGTATGCACGCTTGAAGTACGCACACTACGCGTACTACGTACGGTGCATACTACAAGTACGGGAAGTGCGGAAGTGCGAGGCTTGTGAAATGGGACGGTCTAGCCTTCGTCGCGTTGTTCAGGTTGCCTAGCAACCATGATACTAACCGCGAGAAATGTTTCATACAGCTTTGTTTGACAGAAATGAAGGAGAAAAAATGTTTTGTTGGTCATTCATTTTTGTCATGACATCACTTTGATTAGTTGAGATTAGTTAGTAAATAATAATTAGCTAATGTTATTCATGAGACTAAAGTCATCTCACTGTGGTAATGTTAATATAATATGGACAATATTATATGTATTGTCAGATTTTATATACATATATATATATATATATATGAGCTTGAAGTCTGGGTCAAAGATGTAAGTAGCAGTTAATTATATTTCCTATCACCTTAAATCTTCACTCAGAGACAGGTATCTCTGATAGTGTATATACAGGTGTATTATATATAAGAGACAAACATTGTTCTTTTAATATGTTGGCATTATTACATTTGGCTCAATGCTTACATATATGTGTAAAAAGAAAATGTATGAGCTGTGATAACTGTTGCTGATAGAATGAAGATCAGACTGATATATGAAATATTCCTTTATTGGGTGAGAAATTCAGACCATGTCATAACTGCTGTAAGTCATACAGAATAGATATCAGAGCCTTAAACAGGCTGACTTCTGCTAAATGGGTCATACTGGGCAGAAAGTATACAAACACATAACATCCTTATAGAATATGATGTAACACTATAGATCAACTTACCTCAGAATATATAAAGCATATAAACAGTTACAGCAATGTGATGCAACAAACAGCAGTACTACTAATCCAAAATACTCAAAGCTTCATAGAACTGAAACACACATTTATTTTTAGCTCCATTCTGCTGCTGATACATACTTTAGGTTTCTGAATATTAAATTTGTTTCTGCCTTTCATAGTGTGTAACTTGAAGGCCCTGAGTACTTTCTCCCACACTGAAAACACTGGAATGATAACATTATTTGAACATTACCTAATAAGACTGATTCAGGACAGACAATTAGTTATGTTAAACTTTCCTAGCAGTCCTTCACAAACAGGGAACAGTCTGTCTATTCTCTCCATCTGTCAGCTGCTGCTGGCTCTTCCTCCTCCTCTTCCTCACACACTGCTGAGTTTGTCCTGGTGGATCATCAGGGGTGCAAAGCCTCACAGATGATGTGCAGCAGTGGGTCCCTCAGTCTGTCCTCACTCTGGACACTTGCAGTTGTCACACATGGAAATCAAATGTGTGATAAGCTGCAGGATTCAAACACAAGTGTAACTTATAAATACATGTTCATACTTTTATTCCACAATCAGAGAGAAAGAAACAGAGAGAGAGTGCAGGACAGACAGACAGGTGACAGTCTCAGGTGTATACACTGCTACAAAACAGCACAAGAGAAGGAGGATTTAGTGTTTGTGTTATTACGAGTGCTAAACAAGAAGAGTTCCCAGATGGTACAGTGGACACATGTGTGACTCCTGTGATTAAAGCATCTTTCTTTCAGCTTAACGAGTGAACCGTCAGCTCGTTCAAACACACGTTAAAGTCCGTTTGGCTCGACACCACCGAACAGAGGCAGCAATATAACATAGCTAACATTAACAGTGCAGTGAATCCTGCTTGTGCCGTGATATTCAGGACTGCAAACCGAGCAGCATCACTGACTTTCAGCTTGTTGTGTTTGTGGATATATGACTGACTTTAATTATCCATGAAATCATCACATTCTCTGTAAGATTAAGGTCGACTATATATATATATATATTTAGAAGTAGAGGCTTTAAAACCAAGTGAAAGTACAAACATCACTAATGTCACATAACTTTGCTGACATGTGGCCAACAGTAATGTTTTAATGTTCTTCGTTATTAAACATTCGCACATAAATAAGTGACATAATATTCATTACTTACCTTTGCCAGTTCACTCTTCGGCCGCTCCCGTCTGCCGTATTTTGCGGCAAAATTATCCACACCCACCGCCGCGCTATGGATTGTGGGATATATGGGGCCACGAAGCGTGCACCGGACCACGCTTGATATTTGGGGAAATCGACGGCGCATTTGGAGTACGCATTTGAAGTACACTTTGAATTGGGACAGCCGTCGTCGCGTGGCGGTGACGTATTCGCACTTGAAATGCGTACTTCAAGCGTGCATACCCTGAATTGGGACACAGCCAAAGCCTGCGGCAAGAGTAAGCAGGGAGCTTCTGGATAATGAAGGAATTAATACCTGACCTACAGCCAACAAAACACCTCTGGGATATAATGTTTCAGTCCACCCAGCGCTGTGAACTTGCCCCTCAGACTGTCCAGGTTCTCAACCCAGCAGTAGGACCATTATTTGCTGCTTTGTGCAAGGAAGAATACGAGTACTACTAGACCCCGACAAAATGACCTCCAACAGTCATGCATGTTTCTGACCAAACATGCTCCATGAGGGTTGCCTGAGATGAACTAGTGGAGCCTGTGCTTACAGCCAAGCGGCTTTAGCATTTCACTGATAACGTCAGAACTGGGAGGTCTGCCACTGGTGGTTTTCTTCACAGATGATGGTGCCACAAAGTCTCCAGACTCAATTATTCTAGGTCAAAGGGATGAGAGGGTAATGTATACTTTGCAAATAAATAAATAAATAACAGGATTCAAAGAAGGAGTCAGAATTCAGAGTTAACATAAACAGATAACGGTGGTTATTATAACAGTATCAACTAACTATAACTAGAACAAAACAATCTTCAACCTGAAGATAAAATCCTTTCTGAGAGGAAGGAAAAAGTATAAAGGAGATTAACAGTAACAAGAAAAGGCTAATCCTGCTGGTACCAAATTCAGTGCCAGTAGCCAAATTCTGTCGCTACACAACACACACAAGTCACCCTTCCCAGTGAGAGTCATAACGCCCTTCTCTCAGTCACACACAGTGCAAACAATGGCTGAAATGGCCCAACAACCCTGTTTGCCCCCATCGTCTTCCTGTTTATACACCATGACCCTGATTAGGAGTGGAAACACCTGCTGTCAGAGGGAGAAGGACAGACAGACAAGTAGACACAGACACACACACACACACACACACACACACTGCCCTAAAGCTGTAACAAGCTTGTAGAATCACATATAGCAGTAAGAACTTATATAAGTAATCATTTCTGTATGACATCATTATGGAGGATTTTTGGCCCACTCTTTACAAATTTGCTTCAGTTTAATGAGGTTTACTGGCGCTCATCTGTGCAACGCTGCAGGATTTACAGATAATAAGCTGTCTGGTTTTCACCAAATGTGACGTTTTGCATTATGGCCAGACATCTCCAGTTTGAAATTCAATTGTATTTATATAGCGCCAAATCACAACAACAGTTGCCTGAAGGCGCTTTATATTGTACAGTAGATCCTACAATAATAGATACAGAGAAAAACCCAACAATCATATGACCCCCTATGAGCAAGCACTTTGGCGACAGTGGGAAGGAAAAACTCCCGTTTAACAGGAAGAAACCTCCGGCACTATCAGGCTCAGGGAGGGGCGGGGCCATCTGCTGCGACCGGTTGGGGTGAGAGAAGGAAAACATGATAAAGACATGCTGTGGAAGAGAGACAGAGATTAATAACAAGTATGATTCAATGCAGAGAGGTCCATTAACACATAGTGAGTGAGAAAGGTGACTGGAAAGGAATCCCCTGGCAGCCTATGTATATTGCAGCATAACTAAGGGAGGATTCAGGGTCACCTGGTCCAGCTCTAACTATATGCTTTAACCAAAAGGAAAGTTTTAAGCCTAATCTTTAAAGCAGAGATAGTGTCTGTCTCCTGAATCCAAACGGGAAACTGGTTCCACAGAAGAGGGGCCTGAAAACTGAAGGCTCTCCCTCCCATTCTACTTTTAAATACTCTAGGAACAACAAGTAAGCCTGCAGAGCGAGAGCGAAGTGCTCTAATAGGGTGATATGGTACTACAAGGTCATTAAGATAAGATGGGGCCTGATTATTTAAGTCCTTGTATGTGAGGAGCAGGATTTTGAATTCAATTCTGGATTTAACAGGAAGCCAATGAAGGGAAGCCAAAACAGGAGAAATCTGCTCTCTCTTTCTAGTCCCTGTCAGTACTCTTGCTGCAGCATAGTTTGGTCTTGTCTGTCCACAGAACATTTTTTCTGTTGGTTCAGATGCAGTTTCACAAACCTAAGCTGTGCTTCCATGTTCTTATTAGAAAGAAGAAGCTTTCTCTTTGCAACCCTTCCTTGCATGACGTACTTGTTCAGTATTTTTCCAACTGTGCTGTCATGATAACTGATGCCTGCAGAGTCTGAGATCTAGCTCTTCTTCATTTCCTCTGATTCTCTGGGATTCTCGACCTTTGGGCATTCCATCTGGGGTCTCCCTCCTTCTCCTGCTGAGGTGGAGACACGGTTTTTGTCAAGATGTGTGGCCTCAGGTCTTCGGTACTCTTGGGGGCTGCGGATGGCCCAGATTTCATACATACCCATACATACATATCATCTCTCTCACTCACTCACTCACACACACACACACAAAACACAAGGAGATTGTTGATTTGTATATTTGTATTTCTATTTGTACTCTATCCTTTTATTATATTTTCTTCTTTTTTCCTATTTGTCTTCAATTTCTTTGTGCTTGTTACTTGTGCGTGTTAAGAGAGGGTGTGAATAAAGTAAGACAGTAAGACAAAGCAATGATTGTTATGCCTGAGCAGTATATTAGCTATGCTCAGCAGAGGACCAGAGCCAAGGAGGCACACCACAGTGCTCCAGACCTCTCAGCTCATTTTGTTCAGAGCACAGAGGGGATGAAATTGAAAGTTTGGATGACCTGGAGTTTAAACGCTTTAATCAGACACCAGCAACAGATCACAGGATAAAGGGAAGTACAGGAAAAACTATGAACGCTCAAGAAAAGGTGGCTGAAGGCGAGTGATAAGGAAAGAACCCCACTAAATGGCATGGATACTGTTTTTGTTCATCGCCACAATGAATCCACTGCTAGAGGCAGAGGGACGCAGTGCAGAGGTCCTAAATCAGATGACAGCACCCGCCGAGAGTTCATGGACGATGTAATCATGATGACTTCATCGATCCAATTGATGAATCTGACAAAAAACACCTTCAGCATCCAAAGGTCAGAGATTCCAACCCAAGAACAAAGGATCCGATGTTTTGGGAAGAATTATGAGAGCTCTCTGAAGGACATTGTTAATCTCGGGGACACCAAAGCTCAGCTAAGCACCTGGCTCATGGCAACTGCTTGGATGGTTCAGCTTCAACGTTTGTCTCACTGTGTGCAATGAAGTCCAGAACTCCCCATCTTTAAAATCCCATCCAGCACCTTATTGGGTTTATCCTGAACAGTAACAAAGATGGTGCTTGTATACAAACTCCCCGAGAGACAAGTAACTCGAAACTCTAGATTTATTGTATTAATTGTAAAATCAGTAAAAGAATCACAGTGAAAACAAGACATGTGAAAACCCAAATCAGAAGTGAAAATTTAAATACAATTTTTCAGCTTACTAGAGTAAAAATATCAGTGCTTGAAAACAAAAAACAAACAGCAGAAGTAGTTAAATGTATCACTCAGTTCAGGTCATTCAATAATTCTGACCAATATCCATACAGTTTGTAATTTGATGAACAATTTAGGAAAGAGAAGCATTAAAGAGAAAATCATTTAAACCTCACACAATTTTAACTCAAATATTTATGACAGTGAACAGTCACATCAATACTGATGATTTAGAAATGAAATACATCCAATCTATATATGAGAAAGAAAAACCCAAATAAAAACCAAAGCAGTCAGTTCTGATAACTTCTCTTGTACAGCCACAGCTAAAGTGAACATCTATCTTCTTTTAAACAAAATATGAATGATAATTTTTCCAAATCAATGATTTGATTTTAATTATTTTTTCATTTAAAACTGATATTCTATCATATTTTAATTTATGTTCTAAATGTGTGTGGTGTGTATTAATTTTTAAAGTGTTCTTTATAGGTAAAGAAAAAAATCAGACCAGTAATCATAGATAATGGCATTTACTCAAACCAGCCACAAATAAAATATAATGCTTGTAGATAAATCTGGTTTGTCACTTAGCCCTTTACCAAATAAATTATGTCCTGTCAACACAAAATAATATAAATAAGACATTTTGTGCTTTCTAATATTTCAGTCCTTAATGAATTGCTAACATTCACTCAAATTTAGAAAGAAAAATCTAACAAAAAATGAAGATTAAAATAAGGCAAATTTGTGATGTGTACATTTGGAGAATTTCTCATTTTCCCGTTTCTGGCCAAGATTCACTTTGATACTCTCTAACCAGCTTGCAGCCAGTCAGTAAAACAGAATTTAGTGTAAAACAGAAAGCATAGCAGCATTCATAGGCAGAAAGGGTTTCTGTACAAACACCAAAGCACCAGTGCTCGTAGCTGAGAAACAGATATAACGAACTATAAAGTTACAACATACCACGTTTACCCTTCTTTATGTTGGGAACTAAAAAATGAGATATGGCCTGTTAATGAGTAAACTTTGTGAGCTGCTGGACTTTGCCACCTTCATATGAAGCTCTGCTGGCTGTTTCTTTCTGTTTTCAGACATTGGTGTTTTTTTAACACGACAGAAACCAGAAAAAAGTGTTTCTAATTCTTTTCACCAAATAACTTTTTAAAGTTTATCCTTAGAGTCATTATCTGTGTTTCTTCTGTTCTCATTTGGAGCTTTAGAGCTGATAACAAAAGCCACTTTGAGCTTCAGGAGTTTAACTTCTTATACTTCCAGAGCCACCAGTAGCAGATTACAGAATTCATTTGCTATTGGTTTTAAATTCATATCATTATTTAAAAATTAATTTAGAGGGAAATTTGACATCAGTAAAGGTAGATTCAGATTGAGACAAAATGAGTACTGAGATGCTTATGTTAGATAAACAGTCTGACACTTGATTAAATCACTTCAGTAAACTGGAGCATCCCAGTGTTTTCAGAACGTAAGGAGACATCGCAAATCCCATCATCTGCGATAACAGCAGTGGTTAGTTCAGTGTTTTTAGGAAGAGCAGGCGGTTTTTTATTTCAGAATCAGCAGGAAGGAGTGTTTGCTCAACCAGCTCGGCATTGGATTACAAAACAGAAGGCGTTTCTGTCTACTGAATGAACTCATGGGCAGTGTGTCAACAAGTACCGTGCACTTCAATGATAAATGTGCTCTTATCAGTGTAAGCTTTACAGGAGTCACATGCAAAAGGTTAATAGCAGTAACTAAGAAAAGAGCAGGCCTGAGCTGAAACCAAAATTTTAGACTGTTCATTGTGAGTGAACAGCCACGAGTGTACATTCTGTTACATCACTAAACCTGTTAAATTAAAACAAAGAAATCCACACCCAAACTAGGAATGGTGTCCTCAGACATTAGTCTTTTATGAGCCAGGGCTCACGTTTCATCACCACATGCAAATACACACACAAGCATAACTAGAGAAAGAAAGCGAGTGTGAGACAACTGAAAAGAAAATCGGCAGCAAACAGCAATTAGAGTTGACTTCTGAATGCCCGTACCATTTTGGAGGAAAATCCCAGGTGGCAAAATACGTGGATATGTTAAGCTTTCATACAATATGAAAACCTATTTCAATCTAAGAGTACAACAGCCAATGGCTCTACCCACTTTCATATTTGCAAAAGGTTAATGTAAATATGTAAACACGACAGGCGACTAAATCAGCTATCACTCTCACACACCAGTTCCACCGTAACTTAATTTTAGAAACTTCAGGCATAGTCTGGTGAATTGTTCTCTCCTTACTCTAAGGAGTTACATTTTCAAATTTTATTTTACTGTGATTATGGTATATAAAAACCGAATAAATCCTTTAACAGTCAAAGGACAGACAAAGGAAAAACAATGAGGCATTCTGGCAGCATCTGGCTTCTTTTTTAAAAAGGTAAACAAAGAAGAGAACCGTTTACATTTTCTTTTCCCCAGAAGGGTCACACACAGCTCAGTGAGAGTGGGTTAGATGATTTGGCAATAAAGAAGTGGCAGAGGCTTTCAAGGTATGGGTCAAAAGTAACATTTTCTGCCATCTATCATTTCTATATAAAATAATTTAGGACATGCTATTTTCCTGCATTAGTTTGTGTGGTTTTTAACCTCTTCTGAAGAAAAACCATCACCACCTTTTACACAATTTTTGCAGGGTGGATTAAAATGAATGTATATCAAAGAGATGGAGAACTAAAAACACATGTGCGTCTACAAGCTGGAACGTAGACATCTACTAATATATTGATCTAATCCCTTGATAGTTTTCAATGCAAATCACCAAACCAACATTCACTGAGTAATTTGTTAAGATTTCTAAAGAGTCTAGAAGATGGTAAAAAAGCAAAACCCAGTAAGGAGAAACCAGATTAAAGTGAACCTTGCAGTCAGAAGTTCTTCTTCTACTTCTGTTAGAGGAGCTTGGGCCTGGATGGGTTAGCTCTGACTGAGGAATAAGCCCCAATGTGAGTGATGAGGTTGGGTTCTACACTATGGGACCTCTGCCCATGGACTGTCCTGGCCATTTGATACAGAACAATGTCTTTAGCATGCCCTTTGTAGCAGAATGAACTGTCTAGATACTCAGCCACCCTTAATGAGGCATTGCCAGGGAACAACATGGCTGGGGTGCAGCACTCAGTAGCTGGCGAGACGGCATACAGCTGTGGGGAAATTCTCCGGACTTCTAGAAGGTAATGCCGCCCCAACAACTCTGCAGCGGTCATAAAGTATAGAGTGAAAAAGAGGAGATGGGTAGCTGACAGGGTGAACGAGAAAGAACAAGGTTTCCAGTAAGGAAAGCTGAGGAGGAGAGCCGTTGCGCCAACCAATCCGAGCCCCACCCACTCCAGAATGCGGTATGGCTCAGGGTTCCAGTAGCGTTGTAGCCTTTCAGGATGATATAGCTTGATGTAAAGAGTATGAAGAGCAAACCTACGTGACAACAAATCCTTTATAACAATGAAAAAGTCATTTCTTGGCAAAGCATCATCTTCTAGAACAACAATATTTTTAGGCTTCACCAGCTCCCAGCCTCTGCGGAGACAAAAGACATAATCCCTCTTCTCCTTTTCAAAGGTATTAATTCGCTCCTGTATGCTCTGCTGCTCCTGAGGTGAACGCCGGACCACCCTGAAGTGGCTCTCCAGCAGCTTGGCATCCTGGTTTTCCTGCGGGCCACTCTCCACATCACAGACCAGCACCTCCGCGCACTTCTGCTCCCCACAGCTTCCCACAATGTTACTCAGCTGCAGCATTACCTGGAGCAGGTAGTGGTAGTCCCGTGCCTCCTTCCGCCTGGCTGTTACCACAGTGACCAGCAGTTCAGGATGTTCAGTGAAGTTGTTGAATCTGGACGATGCTGTAGTTGAAGAGCTCTGCCAGAAGCGCAGAGCCTCCTGACCTCGATCTAGGCTTTCCCGCAGCACCACTTCACTCATAGAATCGAGGTACATGGATTTAATGAAGTAGTAAGAGTACAGCAGACGATGGCAGCACAGAGGAAATATGACACAAAATGTGATGATGGACAGGGCGAGGGCTTGAGTGACTGTGCTGGACCATCGCAGGTACTGGCTCAAGAACACTTTCCATCGAGGCATTGGGGAATTTGCCAAGTAAAATCATGTGATGACAAAAAAAGTCAAAGAGAATCTGCCCTGGAGGATTCAGGTCAACATTTACAGTGTCCCAATATGATATAGCAGTCCACTAGCACTTACCACAGCAGTGAAACTTAATGACTGTGACTGTGGCTGAATAAATGGCTGTGATCTGATAGCCTTGTGGAAAATGCGTCAGCTATTGGCTCTTCTTCTTGTCAACAGAGTGGTAAGAGTTTCAGCTCAGTCCTTGTTGTCTGTTTCTCCACTGATTTCTGTAGAGGGAGACAAGGTGTTTCTCAGTTATAGTTTTCAGCAAATAATTTTACCCTTAAGGAATCACACATAGATGTTGAGCCCAGTATAAAATATAGATAGAAAGGACATCTTTTAGGTGATGTAAACTGTTCTGACCACTTGGTGATATGACCCATTAAATCTACCCCAAAAGCGCTTTTCAAGATTTCTCCACTGAGCTATTAGAAAACAAAGAAAACATCTATGCAATCAATGCTTATTTCTGTTATTTCACATAGCAGGAACTCACCAACACATTTATTAGGTATACCTGGTATGAAGTTCTTATACAAATAAATAAATAACAGTCTCCTCAGATTTATCTTATGTTATATGGAATGACCCTAAAAATAACCCTAAATGACAGAATGTCGACATTGCTCACATACACCTAAGTAAAGTGAGAGAGGTGTTGATTATACTGAACTCCTCCTCCACTGTGGTGGTGGATACAAAACCATCAGTCAATTTAAACATGTTAGAAATGTGAGTACCAAAATCACAGGTCGGAAGAATTTTCCCACCTGTGGGAAAATTTAAATAGAATTTTCAGGTATCTGCACTTTACTTAAGTATTCATTTTTATTTTTTACTTCTTTTTTTTTTAACTTTTACTCCCTATATTTTTAAACAAATATCTGTACTTTTTACTCTGTACATTTTCAAAGCAGGCTCATTACTTTTGGTTTGACGTATTTGAGAGGAGTTATTATTTCACGTCAATACAGGCATTCAAACATCAAACCGATTTGAGTTTAGACTGTGACAAATGAGTTCAAGTATTAATCGCCTGAGGATGTTGCATAAAAAGAAATGACGTGTGCCATAGTCTGGGGCTAAAGTGGGCCGTTTTTTGTTATTTTTCTTGTTGTTTTTTTCAGCACAACTCCGGAAAGGAGCTAAAGGTCCAACTGTTGTATTTCACAGGGAAAGAAAAGAGCTAACTTCACTCAGAGATGGAGAAAGATAAGAAAGACAGGAGAGGAAGAAGAGAGGTTAGATTTAAAGATAAGGATTGCTCAGTTCTGTTGGATAAACTGGAAATTTGATATGAGGTGCCGTAAGGGACGTTATTACTGAAACGCCCTCACACACACTACTGAAATTTTATCTCTCACACGCACACTACTGAAACGCTCTCACACACACACACTAGTGAAATTTTATCTCTCACACACACACTACTGAAACGCTCTCACACACACTACTGAAATTTTATCTCTCACACACACACTACTGAAACGCTCTCACACACACTACTGAAATTTTATCTCTCACACACACACTACTGAAACGCTCTCACACACACACTAGTGAAATTTTATCTCTCACACACACTACTGAAATGCACTCACACACTCCACTGAAACAGAGGCATTTCTGCTGAACAGGAAGTTGTTTCCTGACAAGGAAACTGATGGAAAAAGTGGTAAATTCCAAAACACTACAAGGATGGGGACCTGCTAAAGGATGGGGACCTGCTAAAGGTTGGGGACCTGCTAGTACAGCAGTCCCCAACCTTTTTTGCACCACGGACCATTTATGGCCGACAATATTTTCATGGACCGGCCTTTAAGGTGTCGTGGATAAATACAATAAAATAAAACCACTACCGGTACCAAAAAAAAGAAGATTTATTCATAACACACGGGAAAAGACCCAGGGAAACCGAGTTAACAATATAAACGATATAAAAAATAAAAAAAAAACGATAAATACCCTGAAAACCATAAATTTCAAACTCGAGCCTCAACTCTTGCGACCCAGTACCAAACGACTCACAGACCAGGCCCCCCAGGGCCTAGGGGTTGGGGACGGCTGTGCTAGTAGCCTAAGTGAAGCAGCCGCATTACTTAAGAATATATTAGCTTCCTTGAATCCAGGAATGGATTCAAGTTGCAACACGGAATTCGGCAAGTATGTCCTATTTCCCCTAAGCTTTTTATACTGGCAACTCAACTGTTAACACTATTAATCAAGAATTCTAACGACATACAAGGAATATCAATTTTTAATAAAGACTTCAAAATAAGTCAATTCGCAGATGATACATTTATTTTTTTGAAAGATAAATACGTGGTAGAGAAAACTAAATTTTCTCTAAAGCTTCTGGTTTATCTCTCAGTATCAAAAAATGTGAACTTCTCCCGATTCATACAAGCTCTGACTCCTCAATAGCTTTGGTTAGAGTTGAATCTAAAGTTAAATATATAGGGCTGATAATATCTAAAAACCTAATTAGCAGAGAAGACGCTAATATTTCTAAACGTATCATGGAGATGAAGAAATCACTTAGCCACTGGTTAACCAGAGACCTCACTATTTTTGGCAGAAACATCCCATCTAAAGCTGAAGGCATCTCCAAATTGATTTATCCTTGTCACTCTTTATATATCTCCTCTAAAAACATTAATACAGCTAACACAGTTATTTTCTAATTTTTGTGGAGGAATAAAACCTATTACATTGAAAGATCTCAGCTTGTGAAGGAATACAATAAAGGTGGTATTAAAGGTCCAGAATCTGAATTTATGGTTGGCACCATTAGAATTAAATGGTTAAAATCTTGTCTGTCACAGCCAGACTCTATGTAGTTCCACATCCCACAATCCTTGTTTAATAAAATAGGAGGATTAGACTTCATTTTGACATGTGATTTTGAGGTAAATAAAATCCCAATCAAGATATCGAACTTTCCCAAACAGACTTTGCATTTTTGGAAAATGATATTTACCCACAACTTCTCCCCATAATTCAACCTTATGGAATAATAGGATAATAACACTTAATCAAAAATCAATTTTCAAAAGCGACTGGTTTAAACAAAAAGATTATATTCATAACAGATTTGTTGGATGATAACGGTGTCATTCTAAGTTACACAGACTTTTCAGAAAAATATTGTCTAAACTGTTCTCAAAGAGAATATAACAAATTTTGTAAACTAGTCCCACTTCCTCTGCTTCATTTGATTAAAAACTTTATGATATACAATAATTTCTCATCAGTGCTCCCAAATTTATTGCTAGGACAATGTCAGCTGTTTGATAAAAATGCAATAATAAATTTATTAGTAGTTTCTTCAAAGACAAAATATTTCATAGTTACGACAGAATGGTTACATGGCATGGTTCTAATTTAGTTATTTCAGATACACTGGATAAAGCATACTCGAAATTTATGAAATGGCCTATTCTACCTAAAGTTAAAGAAACACACTTTAAAGTAATAAACAAAATTAATCCTGTGGCAGAATTTCTAAAAAAGAGATTTGGCTTTGAAGTGGATCAGTGTTCTTTTTGTACTGATGAAAATGAAACCCTAGAACATCTTTTTTTTCTATGCCCTATCACACAATGCTTTTGGTGTGACTTAAAAAATTGGATTTCCCTAAAAATTAATGATGTGCCACCATTTGAATTACATCATATAATTTTTTATATGGATCATCTAGCATTGGGTGTCTCAGACATTATTAACATCATCATACTTTTGAGTAAATATCATATCCATTGTGCTAAATGGAGGAACGCTAAGCCTTCTCTCCCTGGTTTTATTAATGATTTTAAGATATTTTTTTCTTTGCTATAAAAGACAAAAAGCAAATATGCCAAAAAAATTAACCAGGATAATGCCCGTCTCCTTCTATTCTAAATTTTGACTTATGCTGAGGCTAATATATTGTTAAGTAATGCAGCTGCTTCACTTAGGCTGCTAGCAGGTTGCTGAGTAGACATCTGTGTAGTGGTTTGTTTGAAATCTACCACTTTTTCCTTCAGTTTCCTTGTCAGGAAACAACTTCCTGTTCAACTGAAACGCCTTCCTGTTCAACTGAAATGCCTTCCTGTTCAACTGAAACGCCTTGGTTTTTCAGTGGAGTGTGTGAGAGCGTTTCAGTAATGTGTGTGAGAGCGTTTCAGTAGTGTGTGTGAGAGCGTTTCAGTAGTGTTTGTGAGAGCGTTTCAGTAGTGTGTGTGAGAGCGTTTCAGTAGTGTTTGTGAGAGCGTTTCAGTAGTGTTTGTGAGAGCGTTTCAGTAGTGTTTGTGAGAGCGTTTCAGTAGTGTGTGTGAGAGCGTTTCAGTAGTGTGTGTGAGGGCGTTTCAATAGTGTTTGTGAGAGCGTTTCAGTAGTGTGTGTGAGAGCGTTTCAGTAGTGTGTGTGAGAGCGTTTCAGTAGTGTGTGTGAGAGCGTTTCAGTAGTGTTTGTGAGAGCGTTTCAGTAGTGTGTGTGAGAGCGTTTCAGTAGTGTGTGTGAGAGCGTTTCAGTAGTGTGTGTGAGAGCGTTTCAGTAGTGTGTGTGAGAGCGTTTCAGTAGTGTTTGTGAGAGCGTTTCAGTAGTGTTTGTGAGAGCGTTTCAGTAGTGTTTGTGAGAGCGTTTCAGTAGTGTGTGTGAGAGCGTTTCAGTAGTGTGTGTGAGAGCGTTTCAGTAGTGTGTGTGAGAGCGTTTCAGTAGTGTGTGTGAGAGCGTTTCAGTAGTGTTTGTGAGAGCGTTTCAGTAGTGTGTGTGAGAGCGTTTCAGTAGTGTTTGTGAGAGCGTTTCAGTAGTGTGTGTGAGAGCGTTTCAGTAGTGTTTGTGAGAGCGTTTCAGTAGTGTGTGTGAGAGCGTTTCAGTAGTGTGTGTGAGAGCGTTTCAGTAGTGTTTGTGAGAGCGTTTCAGTAGTGTTTGTGAGAGCGTTTCAGTAGTGTGTGTGAGAGCGTTTCAGTAGTGTGTGTGAGAGCGTTTCAGTAGTGTGTGTGAGAGCGTTTCAGTAGTGTTTGTGAGAGCGTTTCAGTAGTGTGTGTGAGAGCGTTTCAGTAGTGTTTGTGAGAGCGTTTCAGTAGTGTGTGTGAGAGCGTTTCAGTAGTGTTTGTGAGAGCGTTTCAGTAGTGTGTGTGAGAGCGTTTCAGTAGTGTGTGTGAGAGCGTTTCAGTAGTGTTTGTGAGAGCGTTTCAGTAGTGTGTGTGAGAGCGTTTCAGTAGTGTTTGTGAGAGCGTTTCAGTAGTGTTTGTGAGAGCGTTTCAGTAGTGTGTGTGAGAGCGTTTCAGTAGTGTTTGTGAGAGCGTTTCAGTAGTGTGTGTGAGAGCGTTTCAGTAGTGTTTGTGAGAGCGTTTCAGTAGTGTGTGTGAGAGCGTTTCAGTAGTGTGTGTGAGAGCGTTTCAGTAGTGTGTGTGAGAGCGTTTCAGTAGTGTTTGTGAGAGCGTTTCAGTAGTGTTTGTGAGAGCGTTTCAGTAGTGTTTGTGAGAGCGTTTCAGTAGTGTTTGTGAGAGCGTTTCAGTAGTGTGTGTGAGAGCGTTTCAGTAGTGTTTGTGAGAGCGTTTCAGTAGTGTGTGTGAGAGCGTTTCAGTAGTGTGTGTGAGAGCGTTTCAGTAGTGTTTGTGAGAGCGTTTCAGTAGTGTGTGTGAGAGCGTTTCAGTAGTGTTTGTGAGAGCGTTTCAGTAGTGTGTGTGAGAGCGTTTCAGTAGTGTTTGTGAGAGCGTTTCAGTAGTGTGTGTGAGAGCGTTTCAGTAGTGTTTGTGAGAGCGTTTCAGTAGTGTTTGTGAGAGCGTTTCAGTAGTGTGTGTGAGAGCGTTTCAGTAGTGTGTGTGAGAGCGTTTCAGTAGTGTGTGTGAGAGCGTTTCAGTAGTGTGTGTGAGAGCGTTTCAGTAGTGTTTGTGAGAGCGTTTCAGTAGTGTTTGTGAGAGCGTTTCAGTAGTGTGTGTGAGAGCGTTTCAGTAGTGTGTGTGAGAGCGTTTCAGTAGTGTTTGTGAGAGCGTTTCAGTAGTGTGTGTGAGAGCGTTTCAGTAGTGTGTGTGAGAGCGTTTCAGTAGTGTTTGTGAGAGCGTTTCAGTAGTGTTTGTGAGAGCGTTTCAGTAGTGTGTGTGAGAGCGTTTCAGTAGTGTGTGTGAGAGCGTTTCAGTAGTGTGTGTGAGAGCGTTTCAGTAGTGTGTGTGAGAGCGTTTCAGTAGTGTTTGTGAGAGCGTTTCAGTAGTGTTTGTGAGAGCGTTTCAGTAGTGTTTGTGAGAGCGTTTCAGTAGTGTGTGTGAGAGCGTTTCAGTAGTGTTTGTGAGAGCGTTTCAGTAGTGTGTGTGAGAGCGTTTCAGTAGTGTTTGTGAGAGCGTTTCAGTAGTGTGTGTGAGAGCGTTTCAGTAGTGTGTGTGAGAGCGTTTCAGTAGTGTGTGTGAGAGCGTTTCAGTAGTGTGTGTGAGAGCGTTTCAGTAGTGTGTGTGAGAGCGTTTCAGTAGTGTTTGTGAGAGCGTTTCAGTAGTGTTTGTGAGAGCGTTTCAGTAGTGTGTGTGAGAGCGTTTCAGTAGTGTGTGTGAGAGCGTTTCAGTAGTGTGTGTGAGAGCGTTTCAGTAGTGTGTGTGAGAGCGTTTCAGTAGTGTGTGTGAGAGCGTTTCAGTAATAACGTCCCTTACGGCACCTCATAATTTGAAACTAACACGCAAGTCCTCATGTTTTTAAATCAAATAGAGTCTGTACATCTGACATTATGGGGTTTTTTTTATTTGAAACTTTCTGCACAACAAACTGAGGCAGACTAACTTTGTTATTTAACCCTAGAACACTATTTCTGATTTTCACCCGAAAACATGAGTTTTAATATGTTGTGTTTGTCTGAGTGTCATGGGTCCCTGGGTAGCTTCAGCCTTTGACGTCTTTGAAGGCGTGGGTGTTTCCCTACCCCAAAGCCCGCTTTTTCCTACAGTCATGAGTTTGGGTGATTTTCGCCTGGCAATAGTGATAATGGGTAAAGTAGGTTTTGGGTGGATAAAATCAGGCGATCTTGATTTTTAGCGATAGTGTTCTTGGTTGCTCTAATAAGGTTGCACTGCAGGTTAGTGCTGGAAAAACAGGTTAGCTTGCTGTACTGTGATGGATTTAAAGTAAGGAACAGTGTGTGACTGGTGCACAGTGGCTGCCGAGTAAAAAGTTAGTACAAGCAGTATCCTGTCAGTGTTGAGGATGGAAATCAGCCAGGACAATTTATGAAACATCTACTGACATCTGGCTGAATTCAAGAGCGTACATCCACAAAGAGCAGCTGGTCAGCTAATAACAGCCTGTACATTAAGAACATCTGCTGGAGCTCTCAACAGAAATTATTGTGAGTTGTGATTCTTTTCACCACACTGAGCCATTACAACTGATTTTAAGAAATTATGATTCTAGAAATACTCCACGCATCTACGTGTTGTCTCTTTGCTGATTTTGTAATAAGCGATAACCCCCGTGACAAGACACTGAAATCTTCCATAAAGGAAGTGTGGGTCACATAATATGCACGTTAACGTCGTATTTTTAGATAATAAACTATATCGCGGTTTAGTATTTACAAACTCCGCGCGTGTGCCAACAAAGCGGTGGAAGCCAGCCGTATAATAGTAAAGTAAAATAAACTTAAGAAATGTTACTGTGCTTTTTTCGCTGTGGCAGCTCTATATATTTTTTAAGCGAATAACAGATGACACCATACGGCAAGAAACACGGTCTGTGTTTAAACAACACTCTCTCTAAGCTCTGGGTAACACCATGGAACAGTCAAAGTTAGTAAAAACATCCAACGCAGGATTGTTTGCGCTTAACGTGCCAGATTAAATTCTGTTGCTCGCGCCTTCCCAGCGCTGTGAAATCCGGATCAAAGATCACCGTTACACCGCGTGAACCATCCGACAATGAGGAGGGCCTCAATTCAGACATTCTGAGAGAAAACACAGCAGACACATAGATAAATAACACTCACACTTACTTGCGATCGCTTTCCGTTCCTCGCTAACATGACCGAACGTCACAGCAACCACCCCTAAGATACGGCAAGTGACCCGCAGTAAATTACCGTATTACTGTGAACACGGTCGCAGAGGCGCATACTGCTCCTGACCAGCAGGTGGCGCCACCTGACAGAAGAAATGCATACAGGAGGGGCCTTTTTTTCTGTGTTCTCACCAATGAAAGCTGCCTTCCGCTTCTCCCTTGTTCACAACAGCAGAAAACTCTCAAAAACATTCTAAACTCTTATCAGGGACACAGAGTTGAGTGTCATAATCATAATACTGCACACAATAAACACTGCAAAAGGAACAGCTTAGCCATAAGTGACACACACACAAACATACAAACATATTTCCTCCACTATTTACTGATTTAACAACATAAGCTGAATCAGATTAAAACATACACGAACGTCTTTACGTTTCTGCAATCCTTCCTGTTAAAGAGTAAACAAATTTCTTCTATACTACCAAAAGTTATTTATAATCTATTATCAAAGATTCCTTTATTGTCACTGTACAAGGAAATTGGCACAGAGTTTACATTTCAGAAGACTATTAGCTGAGTCTGCTGAAATGACAAGTGGTGGAGGAACTTTTTAAAACCCTTACTTTAAGAAAAGTAGCAATGAAACAGTAATAAAACACCCTGCTATGCAAAAAGTGTAAAAAGTAAGAATACTTTTTCTGCAGAGAAATATTTGCCATCAGTGTTAAATTGATTAATAGTACTGCTGCATGTGTTTAAGGCTGAGCTCATTTAAAAACTTTATATTCTGTTTAATATAAAGTATCATATTCTATAAATGGTGTATTTTTAGTGGTTGCCCTGTGAGGACCACAAGTCTAAAGAAAAATTATTTTTTTTAAACCCCTATAAACAGATATTCATGAGATCAGAAACACCAGCCTTTAGTGTGTGACATGGTTAACTGTCAATCTGCAGGGGATTAAAAATATTAAAGATGAACTGTTGGCAAACAACTGTTACACCTGCACTTGGTCAACTTAGTAAATGGACTGGTTCTTGTATCACAGTTTTTTACTCCACCTGAGTACTCTAAGCATTTTATACAACATGCCTCAATCATCCATTCATGCAAGCACATTTTTCTATGCTTAAGTGTTTTCTATCTAACATTCACACATTTATACTCTGATGGATGCATTAGAGACAACTTTGGTCCGGCATCTTGCCGATGGATATTTGGCATCTACACTGGAGCAGCGAGGGATTGAACCACCAAGTTTCCAATTAGTTCTTACCTACCTAATGAGCTAAAGGTAGCCACTTACAAGTTTTGTTAGCCTGGGCATGAGTAGAGCTGCCATCTCATCAAGACTTTCGTGCTAGTGTACTAAAGGAGTTATTAGCAATTTTTTTCACACTTCCATCCTCTTTACACTACACATGTTGCCCAAGGTGGTTAGTAAGAAATTATTTTAATTTATGTCTACTTACAGATTTGGCAAGTGCTGCTAGGTTCTTTGTCAAGAAGCAGTTAAGATAAACAGTAGGCAAATGGTTTGTTAACACTTTGTTAAACTTTAATGTTTATTCCTATGTGCTCAGTGACAGATTCTGTATGTAAGTCTCAGCTGTCAGAGATCCACCAGCGTACAGGAAGAAGAGTGAGGTAACACCAGCATAGTGATGCTTTGCTCATTATGCCATGACATGCTAGACACTGCCAAGCCTAGCCTAGAAAAGAAAAAGAGTTTTCATTCCCTTAATGACTCCACACCTGTAAGACACATGCTGGGCTGCTTTACTGGTTTTTAACAGCCTGGAAATGAAAACCCACTGTTTGAACGCAATATTGCAAAAGAGCTTTCAAGGAAGGAGGAGGTCCAGATCACTGACTCACAAAACAATGAGGTTTACAGACTAAAAACTGTGATCTCATTTCTTTTGGGCAGGGCCAATCCCTGATTGTGATCAAGTGTGCCACTCCCTAAATCCAGTTAAACTACATAAAGATGAAGGGATCAAGGAACGCAAAAAAGTGTTTTTTTAAACGGTGTTGCATATATCATACTGCAGTTAATCTCAGCAAAGAATGAAATCCTGCTAGCTACTATGACCTCCACAAACAGTGACTGAATTTTCATTTAAAATCAGCAAGAAAAAGAATCATTGAGAGATGCAAGAATCTTAGAAAGAGAAAGGTCTTTCACAGCAAAAGGAAGGACTCCAGTTTAAAGGCAGTTTTATGTTCATTCTGTTCAAACACTTCTTTGTACAGGAAGCCAATTCTACCAAACTTAATGTACACATAGGGATTACCTATTGTTTAAGTATTTACTGGATTTTATTATTTATCTCCTGCATTTTGACAGACAAACAAACTATCCACAGTGGATTCTGCATCTCGATGACTGGACTATGCAAGAATTTTAGTTTATTTACAAATTGTCTAACTACGTGTTGAATATAAATATAGAAAGACAGTCAGCTGTCAGGCCACAGGTAGACTGGGTGTTTTGGTTGCTGGCCTGCTTCTCTGGGGGGGGGGGGGGGGGGGGGGGGGGGGGGTCTGGGGAGGATCGGGCCTCTCAGTTGCATGGTGGGCACTCCGCTGGCTGTGAGGCAGTTCTTGGGGCTGGGGGTCTGGGGCCCCATCCTTGGCTTGTGCTGGTGTTGCTGGCCTATGTCTGCTGCCTCTGGTTCCCTGGCACTCCTGCCCTTGGCTGTGGGAGCTCCGTCCAGCTTCCCTCTCCCCCTGCTGGGGTGGACACACAGGTGTCATTGGGATGTGTGGCCTCAGGTCTTCAACGCTCTTACGATATCGTGGACGCTGGGGCCTCCAGGGTCTTTCTACAGAATTTAAAAAAAAAAAAAAAAACACTTTTCATTCCCTTTCTTGCTCACACACATATTGTGTGCTTCAACAGTGTTCCTTGTCATTAATAAATAAAACCTGATGAAGATGAAGATGATGAAGAGGTAATTTCATGACACAAATCAGTGATGCAAATTTAAAACACACTTTAACTGAAATATAGCAAAAGTACAAATTGTTCTGATAATTCAGGGATGCTGCTATGACTTAGAAAGTAGCTGCTTATTTTTATTATTTCTTTCTAACTAGCATAAAAAACATTAGCTAATGTAGATTAGATCACTAGAAATTTCAGAGATTTTCAGAACTTTCAGAGATACAAGTCTGGTGGCATATTGGTAATTGCCAGCCAAGAAGCTGATGCACTTTATTATATTTATTGGGTAAAGATTTTTATTGATATTCTGGTCTTATTAGGCTTCATTGTTTGTTTACAGTCCAGCTTCAGTAAAAGCAAGTCAAATGAACATTTACTGTCAATGGCCAATATTGACAGGTAAAAGTAGACCATATTCACCTTTAATATTGCTATGGATCAGTTTATGCCTTTTATTAGGTTGCAAATTCTATTTACTTGTTACATTTAACTTTTGAGTGACAGCACAAACACAGAGAGAGGAGGATGGGGGAGGGAAAGAAAGGGAGAGAGCAGTATGAAGAAAGCAAAGAGAGAGAAAGTTAAAAGAAACAGGTAAGATAGGACATGTAGCCAAAGTCAACAAAACGTTATAAAGCTTCTGTTTTCCCTGCATTTCACATAATGAATGTAGATCCCCAACCTGCTGTTAAAGTAATTACCGTAAGATTATATTTTTCTTCATTTTTAACTGAGTATGTTTATGTGTGATTGTCAGTACAAAGGTTTGAGGAGAATGAAGTGAGAGAGGACAAAGAAATTGTATGATAGCAGGAAGAGCCAGGTGAGCAAATTTGCAGATAGTTAACCCTGGAGAACCCATGGGGTCAAATTTGACCCCATGGTTTCCCTAGAAAACCAATGGGGTCGGCTCTGACCCCATGGGTTCTCCAGGGTTAAATGGAAAAACAATTATTTTTCACATAATTCACATAGAGTTTATGGATGCTTTGTGTGATTTCCAATTGCATATGATACAAATGGTAGCACTTAACATTTAAAGGTTTGTACTTAGAATCTCCCCTGGTTTCTGTGTTCACCAGCTTTGAATATCCAAAATGGTACTCTGGTAGTTTGGGGGATTTTATACTTTTGGAAGCAGAATTCAATGTACACAAGCTTCAGCTGACAGAGGTCCATTAGTTTACAGGAGGAAGAGTCAGGTAACACCACTGTGGTGACACTTATTATGTTATGACATGCCATGACAAACCCAGCCAACCCTAGCCTCCACAACTGTAAGACACCTGCTGGGCTGGTTTACTGGTTATTAACCTTCTGGAAAGGAAAACCTCTTGCAATACTGCAAAATAGCCTTCAAGCAAGAAGGCGGTCCAGATCAGTGAGTCACAAAACAGTCAGGTTTACACACTAAAGACTTGATCTTATATTTATTGGGCAGGGCTGCACTGGGACCAGAAAAAACCAAACAAACAAACAAAAACTCAGTTCTCATATTGTGGCTCAGACTGACTGTACAGTGTATCAACTGTGCCGACAAAGAAAACTTTGAAAAATCTCTTTGGATTGGTCACCCTTGATTATTGTAAAATCAGCTACACTCACCAGTGCACGCACCGCCCTGTTATCCTCCACCCCAGATCATTTTGGGGGCTAAAACAGTTATCCTGGACCTTTCTTTAGTACCTGGTGGAAATGCAACTAGGTTTTCAAAAGGTTGTTGGTCCCCAGGGAAGTTTCTTTGCTGAACAACTCTGAATACCAGAAATAATAGCTAATTATTGGTCATTTGTACTTCTGGAGAGAAAATTAAATCAGATTTTTATTGGTCCATCACTTTAGTTCAAAATATCTTACTGAAAATATCCTAATGATGATTTCAGAAGATTAATAATAAAATAAAATATAAGTAAGTGGGAATGTGTTCATATTGTGGCTGTGTGGAGCAACCAAGCCTCTGGAGGACACAGACAGACCAACATTAGACTGTTACAAGCTCAAGTCATTACTTAATTCAAAGGACTATTACATAAGTGCTGATGTTAGTGATTATGGTGAGCAGAATAAATGGAAGAAGAGAATACCCTAAAGATCACTTTGAGTAACGACTAAGGACAGAAGCATTTATCATCTCATCATAATAAGATGGTCAATAAGCCTTGCTTATTGACCTGTAGATTAGAAGTCTCCCAGCAGGCAGCCCATTATCAAGAGGACAATAGAGCAGAAAGAAAACAGAAAGATAAATTTGCCAGCAGCTCAGATTTCTGTGGAAATGGAATCCCGCTTAGCACTCAGTATTAAAAAACAAAACAGAAGGTTGTTGTGTATTAATTTGAGTATAAATCAGAAGAAATATTGGACATTAATTAAGATCACTTCTGTGGGGTGATGAATTTGTTTTGGGTTGTTAGACATAACTACTGATGTTATTCATTTCACTGCTTGCCACGTTGCATTATTTTAAACTGGGATGTTAAATGGAAAATCCATTGTGCTTTGATTGCTGTTATGCTAACCCAACACTAAAGCTAAAAAAAAAACTGATTTTAACATTTATAATGATTGCTATGAAATTTTACCTTCAAATATCAAATATTTTTGTGGGGGGCATTTGTGGAATGGTACATCTGGCAACTTTCAAACAGGCAAGGAAACCACACCAAAACATGTCCAGAAGTAGTAGTATTATCCACATGCAATGTCCAATGGGAAGTGGTAGGAAGGGGCAATACACCCTCCATGAACATGTCCCACTGAGCCAAGGGTCAGCAAACCCCAGACCCAAGCCCAGGCAGACACAGACTGACCATGAAAAACTTTGTGTTATAGAATATTAAATACCACCTAGCTCCTTATTGCAATACCGGGCATTAGGTACAGTATTTTTGTGTGACTAATATACTTTATTTTAATTTTTGTATTAGTATATATTCTTTACCTTCTTAAATATCCTTTTATAGATTCTCTCTTCCTTTCCTTTTCATGTTTATTTTTGTTCTTCTCAGTACCACAGTACCACCTAATTTCATTGTACTCGTTACAGTGACAATAAAGCTATTCTGATTCTGACATACCTTCAGAATCTAGTCTCTAGCCACTTTTCAAATTTGAAGTGTTTTATTAGTGCTCAAATATGGGACTTTTTCATATATTAACTATTTCAAAACTATTTATATATTGAAAAATACTTGATATATAAATGTTCATGTTTTTAACATTTTTTATGCATATCAGTGTTAAGTGTTAAGTTGATTTAAGATGGAATGATATATATGGGTTACTGAAAGCATTTCACTGCAACAGAATGCTTGGTATTACACTATGAACTTTATAGAAGGTTGTGTTTCCTGGCTTAATTTTAATTGTTCTCTTTCTGCCAACAAATTATTTCAAAATGCTTAGACCTGCATTGCAATTTTATAGAATCAGGAACAGCTGCAAGGTTCTGTCACGGTGACCACAAGTTCAGAGGAACTTCATTTGGAGAATCATTAAAGAATTTCGGTTTCTGCTTGACCAATTATTTTTTGTTTGTTTTGTTGTTGTTGTTGTTTCTTTTCTTGGGTTTCTTGGCTTTACTTATGAAGAGTGTTGTCTCCACCAGGAGTAGGTTTTCCCAGAAGGAAGATAGTGTGACAGGTGCAGGAAACCAGATCCAGCACGTCAATTATCAGAGGTGTTTGCGCAACAGCTCACTTACCCAAATGACCAAGCTTGCCAGATGAGATGCTTTATGTTTCCATGGAACTGTTGTTTACAGTGGGTAGTGTGAAAAGCTGCAAGCTCACAAACAGAACTGAGTTCAGCTGACAGCACATAAAAAATGTCTTCATATGTCTTTATTTCCATTCATGCAAACTGCTGCTGGAGACCTCTGCATTACTCTGCCAAATCGAGCCCTGCACTCACAAATTTCAATGTGGCCCACTTATCAGTTTAGGTTCCATAAATTTTGTCCCACCTAGTTGTTGCTGAGGTCTGCACGCGTGGCGCACATGCTAAAATCAACAATCTGAAGCAAAGGTATTCTGAGAATGACGGGGAAGTACTCCTTTATTAACTGTTAAGAGACGTTCATGCATCCTTCTGCCAAGTTTATGACGTTTTTGTAACTGGGAACTGAATCTGCGTAAAAAAAAGAAAAAAGAAAAAAATTGAAGAGGAAAATGTAAATAAATAAAAAGTCCAGCAGAGCTATTGCTATTGTCGCTCTTGAGTTTTTTGTTGTTTGATGTTCTTGAAAGCGGAGCTGCTGCCCGTTGTCATGCTGATAAATGAGCTAGTGTCCAAACACTGACGTCTGTCCCACACTGATGCTCCATCAAAGGCATCTCCATATTCGTTAAATTCGTTCTGACTACGCCCCGATTACCGGGCGTGTCTGCACTGTGCTGATGGAGATTCCGGGGTTTTTTTGCAGCCTGCTCCACCTGCTTTAAACCGTAGCGAGTTTGAATCCGATTTAGTCTAACAGCAGCAGCAGCAGCAGGATGGCCTCCAACACTGGGACTATGGCAAACCTTCCCAGCGGGGTCGGAATATGTACCACCATCCCCGACATCCTGTACCTCCCAGAACTGGTAAGAAACGGCGATTGTAGGAACTTTTCTCTGTCACACAGTTTTTACTCACAAAACATGCAGAAACTTTCTTATCCAGAGAGTTGGACTGTTGTTCAGATTGAAAGCCCTTAAAAAATAATTTAAAAAAAAAAAGAAAAGAAAGAAAATAATTTTTAACCATTTTCTACTTTTTATTTCAGTGACGGTTTTTGTTTTCTGAAACAGAAGGACAAAATTGTTTCATTTCTGGTTAACTTGTGGTTCAAAATATATTTATATAGTAGGTATAGTATAAAAGTAAGTTACAAATAAGGTTAACCTTCTCACTTTCTGTTCACAGCAGTAGTAAGAGGAGCTGATTTACAGCCACTTTGCAGAGAACGTGGTTCCGAACGTTTTTGTGCTGTCCTGTGCCTAATTTTAAGTTGGCTTCACCCTACTGATAACTGAAATTTATAGGATGCTGACTGAGGGTTAATGATGTGGGTAGGATAATCTTCCTACATGAGCAATATTACAATTAATTATATTCCAGTGAATATGTCATGAGCCAAACATCACAATAGGCGGATGACAGACCGAGCAGGTTGGATTCCTATGATGACTCTGTGCAGTGGAGGAAAACAGATATGAAAAGAAAAAATGTTTTCATAAGCCACATTTAACTTAAGGAAATGTCAGCAGTGGAGGAATGTAGCAGGTGTTTTCACATGAATGTGTGCATCAACTCAAACACCCTAACACAGACGCAAAGGGTGTGAACAGGTGGAGTTCAGACAGTGATGGCAGACGGTGGAGGAGGGTCAGGCTCCCTGAATAATGCAGTCTGTCAATCATTAAAGGTGTAGAGTAAACGAAGGCAGTCATGCCTGTACTGCATGCCCAAGTAGAAGTACAGGTTCTACAAATAACTGCAACACATGTTGTGGAAACATATAATTTCCTTAAACTAAAGCATTATGATAGTCCCAGATCTAACTAAGGCTGTCATTTAGGAGCTTCTAAGCCCTTGTGGAGATTTTTCACATGTGTTCCAGCTCTTCTCATGTATACATGATGTATACATGTTGTTGCAGGTTTTTGGTGGTCTGGTGTGGATCTTGGTGGCATGCACACTGGTAGTGCCAGAAAATCCTCAGGGCTGGGTCATGTTTGTCTCTGTCTTCTGCTTTGTGATGACTTTTATCTGGATGGTGGTGTTCGCCTGTGGGAGACATCATAATAAAGCCAGCTGGGCAGCAGCAGTAAGTCCTCCACAAATCATATCACACACACTTTCACTTGTCCTTGCTGCTTGGCAGCTGTCTGATTGTTGAACTTTTATCTCTATTTTTGTTATAAAAGTAGTTATAAAGCATCTTGAGGCTATTGTTCTTGATTTGGTGCTATATAAATAAAACTGACTTGAAGTGTGTTTGCTGACATTATAATGATACATTCATTCCTGTTTATGTAGCTCTATCATACCTTTTCTTGACTCCAGTAGCAGGAAGTACCCCTGGCAGATAGAGGATCCAACTTATACGCAATAGAAACTGACCAGCCTGAAGTCCTACCTCGTTGTTTTGTCTGTTATAAACTGTAGTATAATACAGCGAACAATATTAATATGGTTGCTTCAGAGAAACACGGATAGTTCTAATTGCAAATAAATGCAGTTAAATGATGGTAGATATACAGCATCTACCTTCATCATCAACCCTGACACATGCCTCACTTTAGAGGTAAAAAAGAGACAGGAAAACAGAGATTTTGGCAGAGTTTTAAGGAAAACGCAACCTTCCTTATAATTCTATATAATATACATATAGTACATATAATTATATATAAACCACAATTAAATGTTACAATTTAATCCAATTTACTTTTCCTTCTTGAGCTTGTGTCCATTCTATATCATTGTTCTGAACTTTTCTTCTGCAGTGGTTAAATGACAAGCATCAGTGCAAGATTGCTTTGACAATCTTCTTCGGTTGCTTTCCGTGGTGCTCTGACACCTGATATTTAAGAATTTGCAGCTACAAAACAAGCTTTTCGATGCAAACACACACAACACAATAGCTTTACATGCCAGTGTTTGACAGGATTTTCAAACACATGCCAGTGTTTGACAGGATTTTGCAACTATATGTGTGTTTTGACTCTATGCCAATGCAGGCAGTCACCATTTTGAAGACATCACCACATAACAATGAATGTCTTGTCTCGCTCTTTTTCTTCCTCCTCTGTCAGGACTTTTTGTATCACGGCATTGCTGCATTCTTCTACCTCAGTGCTTCAGTGGCGTTGGCCAAAGTGACGCTGGATCTGAGCGGAAAACAGGGCAACAACACAACTACAGAATCACGCAACTACAAGTTGGACGTCTCTGCAGTGGTGAGTCAGGCTGTTGACCGAGTTGTTACTTGTTGTTACTTGGGTGACACAAAGAAATGAATGATTATAAAGCTAATTAAATAAAGCCCACGGAGAATTACACACTGGTTGCAGTTTTCTTTCAGAGTTGGCTCTCAGTGAGTTGAAATAGTGATACAAGAGGTAGTCGTATATTTCAGTGAGGCAAACATAAAAATACCAAATAGTTTTTATTGCATTAACTCTTTCAGGCTTCATTTTTAATTTTACTTTAAATGTACTGATTTTTTACTTTACTTTGTAGATGTTTTGTTTTTGTTTTGAGGTATTTAACCTATTTTAGATCATGTTCCGATTAGTTGATTCCTTTGGATCTTTTAATAAGAAAAAATAGGAAGAATCAGAAGAAATCAAGTCAGTAGAATATTTGCACAGATCTTCATGAATTTCTGTCTGTCATGGATGTAATATTTGATCAACTCCATAGCCCTAACTTAAAAAAAAAATAACATAGGAGGCTATCATTACCTAGTAAAATGATCCCAAAATACTAAAAATAACTTTGAAATGTCACCTGCTTTACTTCTGCAGTCTTCTGCTGTGTAAGTATCGACTCGCTTAGTAGACATTTTTGTCGCTAGTGGTTTTCTATCCATTTGTAATCGTTTTGTGTCTATTTGCATTAATGTTCTATGTCTTTGTAGTCATTATATTCTATTATTTCTTGTTAATTAACTTGTTTTTTGTCTTTATACTAAGCTAGGCTAAAGTGGTTTTAATCTAGATGTTAAGTCTCAACAAAAAAGAGAATGTTTGGCACATTGTCAAACAACGGCTTTGAAACTGAAGCCAGCCTATTTTTTAAAATATGAAACTACTTAAGAATAAACTTTTAGTGCACTCAAGGTGGTGAAGTGGAGACTATTCTAAAACCTCTTTCTCCAGGGCAAATATTTCATTGCATTGCAGCAGCACCAGCAGATCTGCTTTAACATTTAGCTCTATCATACAAGATTTACTCTCAACACATTACTCTCAACAAATGACTTCTAATCAAAGATGGATATTATGAACAATTTAGCTTCAGTAATACCTGGAGGAAATGTTATATGTTGCTGTTAACAATGCTTAAAATCTGATACTGTGTTGGTTTGGATTTTTTTAAGGCTTTAAGTTTCAGTGGTTCAAAGATCTTTTAAGGTTTTGATGACCTTCTGACCTCCTGATGTTCTCTGTCTTTGCAGGTTTTCTCATATGTAGCCACTCTTCTCTACTTCGTCCACACAATCCTGTCTGCCATCCGATGGAAATCTTTCTAGAAGCTTCCTCCCTATAAACCACCATAACTGCACTATAACTGAACTGAATTTCATTTTGTACATACGGAAATGCGGATATGACGGGGGTTTGGTGATGAAGACTGTCAAGTTACTGATCTGGCTTTTCCCTCTGCTAAATGAAGGACAATCTGGATCTCACTGTGCCTCACACTGCCTCATGTCTACTGTTAACTTCCAGAATACCATACCACAGTATCACTACTTACAGCCACAAGATTAAAACCAGGGGCCACACAGTGTGTAGGGACTGGATATTTGTGAATGTGCTGGGATGCCAAGCACTGGAATGCGAAAGGTGGATCCTTTGCACTCCTTATCCCAGTAATAATGGGGTCTGAGATTAACACCTTAGATTAGTTTCAGATTTCATTTGCCATTTTAAATAGTTCTCATTTTGCAAACATTTTTAAGTTGACATAGTTTTCCAATAAAACCCTGCTTTGTAGTAAAATAATCAATGCTACGTATATGTCAGTAGTTTTAATGTTGTGGCTGTTTTGGTAAATGGTAAATGGCCTGTATTTGTATAGCGCTTTACTTAGTCCCTAAGGACCCCAAAGCGTTCATAATCACTACTCAAGCTCTCATTATATAGAAATGTCAGAACGCCAAAATAAAGAATAACCAGGATAGGAACAGAATGATTGTATAGCCAGACATAAAAAGATTTATCACTGCCCTGCAAAACTGAGCAAGCCAGCTTACTTAGAAAGACTGAGGGACTAGAGAGACAAGCTACACATTAACTTAGCATCACTTTTATTTGCTGATATCAGAACACCTGATATCATTTGGTGAGGAGTGAACTTATCACTTGAATGATCATTCTGCTCCACTCCATGAAAATAATATTTGACATATTTAGTTTAAATTAATGTGATAATTAATTTATCAGTGATTAATTTCAGGTTTCTATGGGTCCTTTACTCCTTTTCTTCTCATCATTATTATTTGGATAACTTTGTCCTTTAATGAAAACCTTTAGATTAATATTATTGTTCTGCTCTCAGCTGACTAAAGAAAGGATCGGGTGGGGAAACATTTATATTTTTGTAGGTTTATTCACATTGTCAATAAGAAAAAAAAGAAATTCAATTGCTGAACACTACAGGAAAACAGATTATATTTTTTCTTTTTTATTATAAGCCTTTTTAACTTTCAGCTTAACTTTTGTAATTTTTGAACAACAAACTAATTTCTTTGAAATTAAATAAATTTGGGGTTTTTTCATGAAATATGTGAAGTGTTTCTGTATGCTATATTACCAGATTTTTGTAAGGTGAATACAATACATTCAGATAGAGATTGTGGTTTGTTGAATAGTTATGCTATGTGTTGAGTGCTTACAAATTTTATGCCAAGGAGTCCAGACCAAGTCTGCTGTGACACACACAAAAGGGGATTTTGAGAACTTGTTTTTGTATCAGTTTGTGAACAGATTTTTTCAACATAATGCAGTTCATGAAGTGTGACTGATCAATATGTGGTATATAGAAACAGTATCCATTACATCACCAACTTTGAGCTTTGAAACTTTGAACTAGGACTGTAGTTGCGATTTTAATGTAAACATGGGGAACCAACCTTAAGAAGGGTCAAAAACTAGTTCCAGAGAAGAAGTTTAGCTAAATACAAAATAATTTGTCAATAATTTATTAATGAATAAAGAAAATCTGGTCCGTTCAATCAAATTTCATTTATATAGTGCAAAATGATAACAACAGTTGTCTCAAGGTGCTTTATATTTTAGGGTAAAAACTCTACAATAATATAGAGAAAACAGAAACCCCCAAAATCAGATGACCCCCTACGACAGGGGTGGGGAACCTTTTTTATATGAAGGGCCATTTAAATGTTTATATATTTCTCAGAGGGACATACTACTATGAACACATACCTAGCGATCCAAAAAGAAAGACCAAAAAAGCTACATGAGGTTTCAGCTCGCCAACACACCTCACAGCAGCCGGAGGTGATTGCGACAACACGAGCTTGACACAGGGGTCGAGGGGACACGAGAGAGAGGGAGACAAAGACATGACTAAGACACACAAAGGACAAGGGAGACTTAAACACAAGTTAGAACATAATACAAAAAAGGCACAAAACTCAAAATGCTGGTTCAAGATGAACCAGAGCTATGACATAACCAACTGCAAAAAAATAATGATGAGATTAATTTAAGATAAGATAAGATAAGATAACCTTTATTAGTCCCACGCGTGGGAAATTTTGTTACAGCAGTGGACAGTGCAAAGTTACATGCAAAATTAGAAAAAAGAAAAACACTGGAATAAGATATCAATAGATACTGTACACAACTGTACACAATAGAATAGAATAGAATAGAATAGAATAATATATACAATCGAATAAAATAGAATAAAATAGAATACAAATGCTATATACAATTGAGTATAATACAACGATGCCAGAAAAGAGTATTGCACTTCGTTTGCACTTAATTTGAGATTACAGAGCACATAAACTGCTACTGTTCTGAAGTGCGTTACTATTTAACTATTAATTACTGAACTGGCCAAATGGTTACATTCTTGGGGGCCCTTGGGATTTACATGTAAACAGAACAGCTAGAAAGAGACACAACACAAGATAGAAATGGATAGCAGCCATGAATATTTCACGTAGCAGAAGCTTGTGGTTTTTCTTTTCTGTTTTTAACCACAGTAGCATTTTACTGCTGGAGCAGCAGAACAGCATGAAGCAGAAGCATTAATGATTTATATCAGTTAAATAACAACAATAGCATTTGTCCTGAAAAGCAACTGATAACTATATTTTAATCACTCGAGCAATTTCTTCTGACATAAACACATAAACAACAAGATCCTTATAGCGTTATTTCCCGCCGTTATAAAGCGTTGAATTCATTTGACAGCTGTACAAACTTAATCAAATTTTTAAAAAGTAGTGTGGATGAGTCATGTCCAGATATAATGTCCAGGTTTGATCTTTTTATTCTGACCAGCAGTTAAGAGTTTAAATCAAAGAGAACATGAAAGCAGGTTTTATCGAAGTACAGCAGAGAGCAAATACAGAACACAGTGCCTCATACACAAACAAGATGTGTTTCCATCACTTCAGAGATGCACATTTACAATGGCATATTAATTTCATGGAAAATTCCCATGATCATAACCAGTACTTATTTAAAACTTACCATAATCCTAAACCTCGAACCTTGCTTCATGTCAAGAAAATATAAGTACACATGGAGCCATACTGGCAGTGTGGCAGGTCAGTGAACTGTAGCTGTGATGGATAATTGATGAGAGAAGGCAGGAGGTGATAATAGCAGAGTATTTCCATGAAACTGAAGACGAGAGAAGCCCTGGGATGATGCAGTCTGTCTAAATGACTATGACATTCTAATCTCAGACAACAAACAGTTGATAAGCATTATGGACAAAGATACTTCATGTCTGTGCCTCTTTTGTGGATAGTCTTGATGTTTTAGACAGCAGTGATCTTCCAACTTTGTGTCACCATTTTGGATTTTGATTGACATAGATAACAAGAACATATAATAAAAATTTGACATTTGGCTAAATAAATGGAACACAACAACCCCTCATGCTCAAAGCTCTATAAAGATAGAGGGAACAGTTTGGTGCAGTAATTGGAACTGACCCACACAATTCATCCAACCCCACTCCAGCAACTTTGGTTGCTGATTTTTAACTGCATACCAGAACAATATATACATTTCTTGTCCGACAGCAGTCTGCAGAATGATAATGGTTGTAGAGCAGGGGTGTCGAACTCCAGGCCTCGAGGGCTGGTGTCCTGCAGGTTTTTAGATATCACCCTGGGTCAACACCCCTGAATCAAATGATTAGTTCATTGTCAGGCTTCTGGAGAACTTCATGACATGTTGAGGAGGTCATTTAGACATTTAAATCAGCTGTGCTGGATCAAGGACACATCTAAAACCTGCAGGACACCAGCAGATTTCCAAGAACACAAGAGAAATGTTTCTGGGGAGACAATAACCAAACCAAACGAACCAGTTGCAGGAACCAAAATATGCTAAGAATTGCGCTGGGAGACACTTAAAAGAAGTGGGGGATCTATCGGTTTTGGGAGGAAAGAAAATATGAGAGTAGGGTTGCCAACTCCCTGAAAAATAAATAAGGGACACCTCATGGCCAGGGCTGGGCAACCCGATTGTCTTCACCCTTCCCAGTGTGGGGAATTTATTAGCTCTTTTTTTGGTGTGTGAAATTATTTTTTTAACCATTTGACAAAGTGCGTCCCTTTTCAGCTCAATACTTTTGTTTCTTTTCTTTTTTTTTTGCCTGTCCCGTTTGGTTCTTTTGCCATCAGAATTATTGTCTAAAGGCAAAGAAAGATGCCCAACGGATTTACTTTACCAAATGGACCATCCCAGCCTTGCCGTAATGGTCTATTTGATTCACCTTTTATTGTTTATTTTATTTTCACTTGCTGAATATGGGACAGACATGACTGGGGGAAAGAAAGAGGAGAAAGAAAGAGGGAAAGAAAAACAGCTGAGAAGAGGGACGGGGGAAAAGGGCAAAAAACAAAAACCAACAGACAAAAAATACATATATCGATCACCTGGATCACCTGTTGGGAAAGAAAAAAGAAAACAAGCAGAAGAAAACGAGAGTAATAGAATAAACAACATCACAATGATATATGGGAATATGACAGTAAATACTAAATATTAAACATTATTGTGCAGCACGTAAGATCAACAGCGCACAGTGTGCTTTGAGGTAGGAGCCAAAAAGGGTGTAGTTTGTGTGTGTGATCACCCGTGTGTACACCTGTGAGCATGAACGCGCTTGTTTTTAAAAGGTTCCTTCATGTAATGATCTGCTAGAGGGTGTGGGGGGCCACAGCCCCGTCCTCCAGGGCATGAAGCAGGTATGGAGGAGATCAAAACTCCAGACATCCAGAGGCCCCCAGAACACAAGAGACCAAGGAAGACCAACAAAGGGGCAGCCGCACCACTGTCCCAGAAAGAGCTGAGGAGAGTCCCAGATGAGGGGTCACTCAGCAGCCGCGGAGCAGAAGCCAGGGGGGGGTTGCAGTGACGTGCCCGTGAGCTCCGCCGGCAGCCAGCTGTGCCTGAGTGACCGAGCCCCAGGCCGAGAGGCCGAGGGCACCCCATCCCCGAAGTGGCCCGAGCGAGCCCCAGGCTCCAGGCCCCGATAAGCAGCCACCAAGGAGTGAGCCGGTGTGTACCTGGACGCCCATCCCCGGACACAAAGAACCACCAACGCACCGATGTCTGAGGGCGTCTGCCACCGGCAGGGGGAGTGGTGGGGGGAGATAGGCCTCCAAACCTTGGAGGGCCTGAGATGTCCCCAGAGAGGTGGCGTCTGATACCCAACCTGACATATAGACACAGACATACAGGCACACACAGATACAAACATCCATTCCCACCCTCATGCTCTCATAGGCAATTACTCCACACTCAACCAACGTGGAGACAGACATAAAGAGACACTGTACACACAATCACACTCCCCAAGCGTACTCTATACCCCAGGTCTAGGTACCCTTGCCCCTGGAGGGGGAAACTGCACCCAGACCCAGGTGGTGTTACCCTTTTCCCTGCGGTGGGGAGAAGCAGACTGCCCCGACTCCGCAGCAGCAGGGAGGCCCCACATTCCAGACCCCAGTCGGACGGCCAACTCCTCCTTCTAGCCCCCCCGCTCCAGCAGGCCGCAGAGACCGGGGGTGTGAGAAGACTCCAAACCTCCCTCCACCCGCTCATATGTAGTGTTGATGTATGTGTGTTCTAAGGTGCATTTAAAACCCAGGAGGGCATGGAGCTACCTGCCAGAGAGAAGCAGGTAAGCGCATAGCCCCAATACTTTTGTTTCTAAATACGGAACGATTCCGTTTTTCAAGGGACGGTTGGCAACCCTAGATGAGAGTGTGTTAGCTTAACTATTAGCCAAAAAATCCGTCATCAGTATTATATGAATCATGATAAAACACACCTACCATGTTTTGGGTTCCTGCAACTGGTCCGCCGAGTTATTGTCTCCCCAGAAACACTCCCGTTGTGCTTTTGGAACTCTGTTTTTTCCCATTTGTGTTTTCATTTTTCCTATTTCTGTTGTGTTTTGTGTGCTTTTGCAGCGTTTTTCTTATTGCTGGTGTTTTCTTAAGTTGCAGTCCATTTGGCCTCTCAGGGCCACCGTAGCTCTCTTTATCCAACACCATATTATAACAGCGCACCGTTCACAAACTGTTTGCTCCTCCTGAACATCAACACCTGGCATTAATTACTTGTGCCTACCTTAAATAGATTCACCGTACCAGGAAACAACACACACACACACAAAAGGTGACCCCTAGCGGCAGCTATAACAACCCCCAAAATGGCCCCTAAGATGGTTAAAATGCACATTAGTTTAGGCACAAAGAAAACTTCTTGTCCTTCTGTGCTTGATACTGTTGACCATAATATTCTATTAGAGCGATTAGCACATGCTGTAGGTATTACAGGTACTGCGCTGCAGTGGTTCTATCATATCTATCTAACAGACTCCAATTTGTTCATGAAAATTTAGAGTCCTCTTCACACACTAAGGTTAATTATGAAGTTCCACAGGGTTCAGTGCTAGGACCAATTCTGTTAACATTGTACATGCTTCCCTTAGGCAGTATCATCAGAAGGCATAGCATACATTTTCTTTGCACTTCAGATGATATCTAACTTAATCTATCCATGAAGCCAGATAATACACACCAACTAGTTATGAAGCAGGAATGTCTTAAAGATATAAAGACCTAAAACAGAGGTTATTTTCCTCGGCCCTAAAAACCTTAGAGATACGGTCGTAACCAGATACGTACTCTGGATGGCATTTCTTTGGCCTCCAGTAACACTGTGAGGACTCTTGGAGTCATTTTTGACCAGGACTGCTTTCTTCCATTTGACAATATCTCTAAAATTAGGAATATCCTGTCTTAGAGTGATGCGGAATAACTTGTTCATGCTTTTATTACTTCCAGTCTGGACTACTGTAATTCATTTTTTTAGGATGTCCTAAAAACTCCCTGAAAAGCCTTTCAGTTGATCCAAAATGCTGCAGCAAAAATACCAACAGGTACATTGTAATGTTTTTTCTTTCTGTTTATCCAACTTTTTATTGCTTTGTTTTGTTATATCCTCCTGAGAACCAAGGAAAAAGATTCTTCCGATTTAACTTTTTTTTGTAATTTCCTGTGTCTTTGGGGTCACCCAAACACATGAGATATCATTGGAAAGCCCAGAATGTCCTTTATTTACTACATTGGGCTGGTTCTCAGGAGGATTTATCATGTCATGTTAACCTGTACCGTTGCCTCATGTACACCAATATCCTCTGCAGCCACCTTATGGTGAAACTGCTGTACTACAGGTAAGGCATACACTTATTCACATTGGCGTCAATAAAAGCAAAACTGATAACAGCCCTAAAATGTGAATACACACAATGCACCTGTTTCTATTATTAGCTAAAAAAAAAAAAAGAAAAAGATAAAGATTAAAAAAAAAGAACAATAAAAGTCAGTCATTAATTGTTACTATCTTACAGTTAACTTTAAGATAACTTTTTTTTACAGTATAAAATAAGTAGAAACAAGTCTGAAATAATATCCAAAACTATTACCACAGCCCATAAGATATCTGAAAACTAGATATTTATTCATTTATTATTAGTGAAAGGGAAATGTACTGTTTTATTTTTTACTACTGCAAAGAAAAGAAAGAGCCTTCATTTATTTTATTTAAAAAATGCTACACTTGTAATTGGATGGTCCCCAAGTAAGCTCTGACATTAAACATGATCTTCAAAAGACAAAGGATTTTTTTTTTTATTATGGTTGGTAGCATGAAATCCTAGAGGTTTCCTGTTATTGAAAAATTCATGCTACAAATAGAACTGAACATACATTAGAAAAACTTATGTTTAGAAGGCTAGTTGTGCTGTGCATTAAACTATTTAATAAAAGGCAATAACATATACATTTTAAATATTTATTAACCAGTTTAAGAAATATATGTTGTAATCTAATAATCTACAAACAGAAGATTTTCAAAAGTGCTCAAGTTATAAGTATTGATAAATGCATTAATTACCAAAAAATACAAAAATTTAACAAAACCAAAAGTATTTTTGTAGCAAGTATAATTCCAGCTAAGATAAACAGGTATTTATATAATAAAGCCTCCACTTACAGACTGTTAATACATACACTGATACACTGAACTAGAAACTGATGTTGTGATATATGTTGATGAAAAGAGACCCATAACTCTACAGTCCATTCATGTGGAATCTGAATTTATTAAAGTATTAACTTTCATTTAAACTAATATTTGTTTGTAGAACGCACAATGCATTTCTGAACATCAGAAACTATTAATCACACACTAATATGGACATTTGTAAATTTTGTTTTGTTGTACCAGCATCCTCTGGTACCAGAACGCCTGGAGTAAATACACACAGTGCAAATAAAACTGAAATTCGAGACCTCCAAAGGGGCTGGTGAGCACTGCTGAGCAGGGACACTGCTTAACCCAGTTTGGAGATAATGATGCTACCTTTGATCCATAAGGTGTCAATGTCTTTGAGTGATGTCACTCTGTGGTGAAAATAAAACAGCTGCTGGCCATCCACAAACACACGAAATCTGCTTTGTTCACACCGAATCTCAATCTGTGAGGACAGAGGGAATGTTTATTTAATTTTACATTCTTTTTCTTTCAGGAGAGGTGTGCATTGAGTAGTTGCCATTCATTCATGTACTCCTTGTTATTGCCGATCATTTCATGACACTCGGTAACAATAACATATCCATAGAATGTACTCTATTTTGCGCTAACATATTCTACACATGTAATTTATATGTATAGCATAAACTCATAAATGCCATTACAGTATCAACAAGTTTATGGTACCTTGAAGGGCTGGTCTCTGATGAAGGGGAAAAAAGGAACAGCTTTGTCAACATCTCCCCAGGATCCAGACATGCAGGCTCTTCGTAGCACTTGTCTGTCCTTGAATCGAACACACATCTCCAGAGCCACATCAGGTGGAGGCTCCCTGGATGTGCCACAACCACATGTCAGGGCAATGTAGAACCTAACAGGGGGATGGATATACAGTATGAATCTGGCCACACCTTTCCTTAGATTATCACATAATAAATGAATTTTATATGCAGTGGTTTCTCAAAAGGGAATCCTACAATCAGGCATCGTTTTGGACTTGAATAATGGAGAAATCTCTGTAGGTGAGGCGATTACCATACTGATGTCACTGACTTTAAGCCCATCTTACTGGAGGTCCCTCATTACCCCTCAAAGTCACAGAGACCTTTTTTAAATTCTGTCTAGATAACTTTTCTTCAGCATTCACTTCAAAAGTCTTTAAGGCAGCTGTCTCAAACTCAGAGCTGCTGGGGGCCACTGCTGGCACTGTCATCTCATTTGAGGGCCAAGTATTCAATCAGAACAAAAAAGAAAACATCCACAAATATTTCCAAAAATGTAGTTTTTTTATTTTAAATATTGTATAATAAGACAAAACTGCAAATGTAAGCACAATTTTTTTCTCATGCTTAACTAACTCATCAGGCACTCTGCACTGGCTGCAGTGGTTATTATTATATTTACATGCTTTAATTTTCCATTTCTCGTCAGTAGCAACTCGTACTTTTTGACTCTCCTTTTTCTCCCTCCCTCGCCCTCACACACACACAACGGGAGGGGCTGTCCCACACGTTCTCCCTGCAGCACAGACTACACTGTCCATGATGCAACATTCTTAAAGGACCTGTAACACTCTGCTCATGTTGCCTTCATATTAAATAATTTTAAAGGAATAGGTATGGCGGGAAGAAGGATCTCATATATAGTGTGGTTATACTGTGGGAAGGATGGAAAGTCAGTAAAACATTTCTACCTATCAGGATGGGGATTCACAGTACCAATCACTATGATCCTTTTTCCCAGCTGCATTCCTCCTGGTATATGACCTCTGAAAGGAACTGCCTGCACACACAAGCATTTGCATAGAGCAACAAAATGCTGAAAAAACACAGTTAATTAAATTTGATTTAAATAATGAAAGACAAGAAATGCATGCAAGTTGAAAACTAAAAAATCAAAAGGCAAGCAAGTGGTGAGCCTAAATAATTTTGGATGAATCTAATGGAAATATATGGTACAATAAAATTACAAAAATTACTGAGAATTCAAGAATAAAGCTGAAAATTTTTAAGACAAAATGATAAGAATACAAATATGCTTTTTTGTTGAAAAAATTAAATTCACTTCTGTAGCACCAAATCACAACAACAGTCACCTCCAGGCACTAACTTTCTATATATTGTAAGGTAGTCACTGTATAAATGGTAGCATAATCTGACCAGAAAAGGCTAAAGTGTTACTTTATTTCCAAAATGTTTTCAAAGTAAAGTGTAAATTGGATAAAAATAAAAATTTTACAAGATCCACTGTAAAATAAATAGAAATATACACATTTTATATTATATTGTGACACTAAAATAGCACCAGTTATTATTATTATGGATGGAAAATATATGTAATCATATTTTGTTTGTTCTTTTTTGCTTGTGTATTAACAGTGACACAAAAGTCAGTCAGTACTTAAAGTATTTATGCTTTGTATTGTCATAATAATACTTTTTTTTTTAGCTTTATGCACTCAAAGAGCGACTAGCACATGCTGTAGGTATTACAGGTACTGTGCTGCAGTGGTTTGTATCATATCAAGATAACAAGATGTATCAAGATAACAACCCCCAAAATGGCCCCTAAGATGGTTAAAATGCACATTAGTTTAGGCACAAAGAAAACTTCTTGTCCTTCCGTGCTTGATACTGTTGACCATAATATTCTATTAGAGCGATTAGCACATGCTGTAGGTATTACAGGTACTGTGCTGCAGTGGTTTGTAACATATCTATCTAACAGACTCCAATTTGTTCATGTAAATGGAGAGTCCTCTTCACACACTAAGGTTAATTATGAAGTTCCTCAGGGTTCAGTGCTAGGACCAATTCTGTTAACATTATACATGCTTCCCTTAGGCAGTATCATCAGAAGGCATAACATACATTTTCACTGCTGTGCGGATGACACCCAACTCTACCTATCCACGAAGCCAGAAAACACACATCAATTAGTTAAACTGCAGGAATAGAATGTCTTAAAGATATAAAGACCTCTAACTTTCTGCTTCTAAATTCAGATTAAATTGGGGTTATTTGTACTCGGCCCTGACAATCTTAGAAATATGGTATCTAACCAGATTCAGTGCACATATTGAACATTTTCCATTTGCACAATATCTCTAAAATTAGAAATATCCTGTCTCAGAGTGACGCTGAAAAACTAGTTCATGCATTTATTACTTCCAGGTTGGACTACTGTAATTCATTATTATCAGGATGTCCTGAAAACTCTCTGAAAAGCCTTCAGTTAATCCAAAATGCTGCAGCAAGAGTCCTGACAGGGACTAGAAAGAGAGAGCAGATTTCTCCTGTATTGGCTTCCCTTCATTGGCTTCCTGTTAAATCCAGAATTGAATTCGAAATCCTGCTCCTCACATACAAGGACTTAAATAATCAGGCCCCATCTTATCTTAATGACCTTGTAGTACCATATCACCCTATTAGAGCACTTCGCTCTCACACTGCAGGCTTACTTGTTGTTCCTAGAGTATTTAAAAGTAGAATGGGAGGGAGAGCCTTCAGTTTTCAGGCCCCTCTTCTGTGGAACCAGCTTCCAGTTTGGATTTGGAAGACAGACACTATCTCTACTTTTAAGATTTGGCTTAAGATTTTCCTTTTTGCTAAAGCATATAGTTAGGGCTGGATCAGGTGACCCTGAATCCTTCCTTAGTTATGCTGCAGTAGGTGTAGGCTGCTGGGGGATTCCCATGATGCATTGAGTATTTCTTCTTCAGTCACCTTTCTCACTCACTATGTGTTAATGGACCTCTCTGCATTGAATCATACTTGTTATTAATCTCTGTCTCTCTTCCACAGCATGTCTTTATCCTGTCTTCCTTCTCTCACCCCAACCGGTCGCAGCAGATGGCCCCGCCCCTCCCTGAGCCTGGTTCTGCCGGAGGTTTCTTCCTGTTAAAAGGGAGTTTTTCCTTCCCACTGTCGCCAAAATGCTTGCTCATAGGGGGTCATATGATTGTTGGGTTTTTCACTGTATGTATTATTGTAGGGTCTACCTTACAATATGAAGCACTTTGAGGCGACTGTTGTTGTGATTTGGCGCTGTATAAATAAAATTGATTTGAATTGACATGAAATGACATGAAATTCAAATATATTGTGTTTATTTATTACACTGAAACTGATTAATAAGCTATTAATAATGTAACTGTTATTGACATGATGCACAGCCTATTTGTGATTAAAATAATAAACTTTAAATTTTAAATTTCCATCAAAGGTGAAATAGTGTTTTGTTTTATTTTGTTACTTGCAGCCTTCACATCAAAGTGTGTTTGCTTGATATTCATGTGACATTACCAGTTTTCTCTCAGTGTCTCTGTCAGGAGGGTCAGTATTTGCTTTTCTAGGCTCAGTCCCACCTCTCTGTGGTAAATTCCATTTCTGAAGGGAAACAAAAAAATAATTGCAACTTCACCGGAAGTGTAGATAGATAGATAGATAGATAGATAGATAGATAGATAGATAGATAGATAGATAGATAGATAGATAGATAGATAGATAGCGTGACAATAAATACATCACAATTACATAGACAATTATTTCGGTTTACAATAGAAAGCTTGGTATTTACTTCACTCCTTCCTGCTGGCCGAATGAAGTCAAAGCATAGGTCACAGTTTGATCACGTGCTCTCAAAGCGTGAACAAGGCAGGAAGCTATTTGAGTTGAAGTTGACCTTCAAAATATAAGCTTCAGATTTTAACTCGTGCTATAAACTTTGTAATAACAAATCAGAAGCTCACTTACGAGCAATTTACATGTTCAGTTGATTTAGGTGAAATTCACAGACTTGAAAGGCAGCGGATGAATTTATTTTTCGTGTTATAAGCCAGCGCAGTTTATAATTTCCCAGAAAAGAATGAAGTCAGTATTTTTACAGACCGGAGCTGAATAATAGTTTGATTCTTCTATCACGACCATCAACCCTTCTACGCTTATTGTTAAACCAATTATTAATTTGCTCAAGAACTGATATTGGAAAAGTAAAGCTGGAATATGGGACAACCATAATATAATTTAGATATAAGACTTAAGTTGATTGTATTAGTTTTATTTTTCTTTCTTTGTGCGCGTGTGTTTATTTTTATTTAAAAAACAAACAACCATGGGGCCTTTATTTTGGTGGCTCTAAGCGGAAGAGTCGCTTTACTTACTTCTGCCATTTTAAAACTACCTGTACGAGAACAGGTTGATAGTTTTCAAAACCAAGAAAGCTTAGGTTGTGTCTAAACAGCCACCTGAGAAATAGATCCGAAATCAAAAACGGAAAGTAATGAAGTAGTTTATCAGCCTGCTTCGTCTCTGTGTCCCCTCTCTGCTTCATCGTTGTGGTCACTTACCTTCCTGCCCTGCGCTGCTGTCAAACTGTGTGTTTCAGCCATGTTAACCTGAAGGGAACAAAAAGCAAAGAAATAAGCTGCAGATCCAGTTTGTCTGCCTCTCCTGTCAGCTGAATGAACGGTGACGCAAAGCTTAATCTCAGCACAGACACACACACACACACATTTTTGATAATCAGCTGCCCTGCATGCCTTCCTGTTTCTAGTCAATAACAAGTGCGCTCATTGTGAGGTTACAACTTAAGGCAAAATAAAATAAATCCGCTTCAAGCAAAGCAAATTAAATACAATATGTCTTATTTACTTCAAAAGCTTCAAGTTTACAAGTCTCATATTTTTCATACTGCCAAGACTTCTCGAAAAAAGTGCCTGAAAGAATGCAGTCAATTTATTTACCTTCATGTCTGAGGATAAAGTGCAGAGTTCACGCAAAAGCTCAGCGGGAGAAGATACATTTGTTCGATGGTGTGCCGTGTCAGCTGTCCACTGAATATTTATACTACCAGAAATGTTTCTTAAACCAGGTAATCAAACTTGGTCTGCATTTCTATATTTATTAATACAATGCAGAATATAGATATGCAGAGTAAAACAACTCAAGTGCACAGAAGAAATAAAAAAAAACAAAAAAACAATAAAACTGATTTGACTTTGAGCTAGCTATAAATCTATTCGTTCATCACTCAGTAATTCTCAAATTGAGAGCACCAATCATTAAAAATAAAGACAACCAACAAATATTTTTACTGTTTTTCAAGGGGAATATATTTTGAAGCTGTACAGTAGGACAGTGCATGAGGCCAAATACAAACAGAACCACTAGACTTATCTTAATGGTTACTGCCTTTAGATACACAATAGTTTTTAATCGGATACAATCAGTGTTCCTATCCCATTTGAGATCAGGATCTAAAGAATAGACTCAATCCATAAATACTCACAGTGTCTGCAGCCGAGCTGTGGAGCTTATTTTTACCTGTCTGTGGGCCTGAAATTGCATTTCTAATGTGATTTAGAGAATACTGAAACACTTCTTGTTGTGACTTTTCTGAAGTCACAAATGAAGAATCAAAGAATGGGAGGAAGCAGAGGACATGGAGTCACAGGAATGGGCTGAGCTGCAGGAAACAGGAAATGCAAGCAGCCTTAGAACAAGAGGCTACAGAGCACTCGCTGCATACCGTTACCGTGTTCTACATGCTGTGCACCACATGAAAGCATCTGTTGGTAGCTATAGTTTCTTCTGATTACACTAAACAGATACTTATCAGTGACCTATTGTTGATTCTGATTTGCTGTAATAACAGAAACAAAGCTGGCAGGGATATTCACATATGAAGAAGCTCCACCCCTTCTAACCAGAATGAAAATGTGATACTGTGCATATGTTAGTGTGAGAATACCTGTATGAATTGAAGGAATGACATACAACCAAAGCAACAGCAGGAAAAGCTACAACCTAAATAAAATGCGGGTTTATGAGATTTTCAAATCAGTACATGCTGTTTTGACTGACATATTTTATGCAGCATCCAAACAGTTTTGGAAAATGACAAAATGGCTACAGTGACGTTTAAAACTACAGATAATGAATGTAACAACATTTCAGACATCTTCAAAGAAACAAAATGACTATAAAGAGATGAAAAATGCTTACAAGTTATTAAAACGCAGAGAGAAAATTGGTACAAAGAGAAACAAAATAATATCCAGCACTGGAGGACACAGTCTATAAGGTAATTTGGTAAAGTGAATGCTATCAAGTGGATTTTCCTTCAGCACATACCAGTGTTTGTTGTTGCAGTATTCTAGAACCTTAGCATCCACCAGGTCTCTAGAAATCCATCTAGTGTTAGGGTTCAGTTAACACAGTAAATGGGCCTTTCTACTACAAGGCTCATTCCCCAGTCACACACACATTCATACAGTGCTTTCATCTATGCATAAGCACTTTTTCCCCACACACACACTCAAACCCTGATGGATGCATGAGGGGCAGAGAAGGTTATGTATCTTGCATACACATGGACTGTAGGAGCTGGGGATTGATTGGTTGTGGCTCTAGAATTTGAGAGTTAACATACATCCCATCATCCATCTTGTTCCACTTAATGAATTCAGGGTAGTCAGGGTATTCACAGGGAACAGTGCTAACCACCTCACCACCGTGGTTCTCTACGCCAGTACGTTTTTTATAGAATTTCCCTATTTAAAAAATCCCACCCATCCATCCATTTAGACAGGTTGGATCACATAAGTTGGATGAGGCCTGTAATCAGAGTAATTGACAGAGTAATGCCCCAAATATGACTAATACCACTAAGGCAGGATGGGATGTACTGAACTGCCAGGTCATGCAAGTATACAAAAACCGGACTCACTGGTACTTTGACATTTTGATACAAAGGCAAATATATCAATTTGTAAAAACTGTGACATAAAGCAAGAATGGGATGCCATTTTGAACAAGCCTTTATTAAAAGTTTGAATATACATAAAAAAAAAACATTTATTGCAACGTATAAAAATTACAAAAACAAATAAGCAGTGAAAAAGTTTATAGTTAATTTAATTTAAGTATTTTTTTAAACTGTCTTCAGGTAAAAAACATTAATATTTTTAAAAAACACTCAAAACCAGCAAAAATTCAGATAACTGAGAGATAAATACAGTCGTGTAAAGCAAAGATATAAAAGGTCCTATTAATTTATATTTTAAAAAACAACAAGGGAGAAATGATTTATTTTAGCTGCATTGATCAATGTCTCTCAAATTAATTGCCCTTTCCAATGAAGTATTCAACGTGACACAAATCACGTAAAATAATGCTAGCACCTACCTGAGACTGAAATACTTACTCTGTCTTACAAAGAGTAAAACATTCATTTAGAAATTCTGCATGACTTACTTTAAAATGCCAGTGTAACAAATGGACAGCTCAGTACTTTATATAGAGTTGTCGTTATGTCTCATAAAAGATATAACGTATAACTAAGAACAGGATAAGCTTCAAGTGCTTTTACACTTTTCATAACAATATGTCATCAAATGTCAGATATACAGTTTTCCTACTACCTTCTAAACCAGTTTTCCTAGTGGGAATGAGAGCGATGCTCCCACAGCCAGACCCAGGACCAAGAAGAAGGTCATCAAAGAGCCAGCTGTCTCGCAATCCTTACACCGCACCAACCTGAAGGAGACGAAAACACACAGTTACAACACTATCCAGTACAGTGAACACAACACACAGACAAGTCAGTTCATCTTTTTCATTTATTCTTCAACAAATACACATGAAAGTTTTTCACAAACCATCAGTACAAGTGAAGTGCTTGCGTCTTCATGTTGCCTGTATTACTTTGGTTTACTTCCTGTTTTATTTTGAAGGTTTAAAACCTCGCGTGGCTTTCTGTTTCCCCCCGTTGCCTTTCTCTTCCCTCTCTTGTTAATGCCTGATCAAGTTCAGTGTTAGTCTCCTTTTTTCCCTGTGTTTAGTCTGTTTTTGTTGTATTCATTGTCGAAAGTTTTTTGTCATTTGGGATGTTTTTCTCTCAATTATTGTGCAGCAGTTTGTTATTTTTCAGTTATTAGTTAAAGTACCTATTTTACTTCCTATAAATGCATCCTAGTTTGCTTTTTGTTCTGCAGTAGGGCTGGTGGAGGATTTCAGGGACCCCTGACCAATGTTCCCTCTAATTTTTCATGTGTTTGAGCAAACACACAAAGTCCCCGAGCGGTCCCTTGGACCACTGTGAGCAACAGTAGACATGTACACTGTGGTCACGCCGGCGTCGATTCCATCCAAGTTACATGGTTTATTAAAATAATCAAATTACAGCATTTACATTTATATTAGACTACTTTTAATTAAGTGCTTTAGCCCACTTACAATGAAAATTAAAAAAAATCTTGTTCATGACCTGTGTAGTATGTTAACACTATTGGAAGTAAAAATAACTTGAACTCCAATTTTGAAAACACAACTTTCTTTCTTTCTTTTTTTATAAAGCTCTGACTTGTATTATGAGTATGAGTCTGTGGTCTGGGAGAGAGTCCTGTAACTCTGTCTGCAAAATACAGTAAATAATGACCAATGTTGGGCAATTAATTATATAGTTACTTCTTCAAAAAAGTAACTGAGTTATGCAAACAACAAAGTTTTTTGCAGCTGTTTACCTAAAAATGCAGCCAAGGCATTTTTTTAAATAAACATTTCAAACTATTTACAGAACAATCAGCTGTTCTGCATCAAATTTGATGCCACACAAATTATTTGTGCCACTCCAAAAAATCATTTGTGTCCACTATGAGATAAAGGAGAACAACAGCCTGATACCTGCAGGCCTGACAACAGGAGATGTATCACTCCTGTAACACCTGTGACATTCAGCAGTCGTCTCATTGTTCTGACACACACAACAAAACTATTGACTACACTACACACTAACTACACAAGATTTGCGCTAAACGTCGCAAATCTCTCACATCTCAATACACCGCCGTCACCCCTAAAACTTCCCCCTTCCTAAACAACTAAATGCCATGTTGCCATATCATTTTTTGATTGGTTGACACGGTACTTTTTTCGACCAATAGGAAAGGATGGGGTTTTTTTGGTTTTGGTTTTGCTCACAGGCGGAGAGTGCTTTCAAGTGTTTTCCTTTTAAAACGCAGTTTTTACCGTTTCTTCCCGCAGTAAATATAAACAACGACAGTATTCAGGAAGAAAACCAAACATTGCAGATATTTTTATCATAACTCTGGTTTTACGTGGCCTATCAACACAATTTAAAAACTGGTATAAAGTCCACACTTTTTCCATCAATTGTTCCATCTGTCCTGCTCCCATCTCCAATGGTTGTACACGTTGTCATTAACGTGGCTTCACTCCACATCAGCCACGCCGCTTTGCTAGCTAAAACACCGGTGTCGGCACATAAGGACGCTGTCATAGCCTGTCAACGACGTTGATTAGCTGCGTATATACGAATGTGAATCGCATTATTGGCTGGACTATGGGATAAGGTGGCATCGTTCTAATCCCATACTCTGTCAGTGCGCCCCAGGGCAGCTGTGGCTACAATGTAGCTGGCATCACCAGTGTGTGAATGTGTGTGTGAATAGGTGGATGACTGAATGTAGTGTAAAGCGCTTTGGGGTCCTTAGGGACTAAGTAAAGCATTATACAAATACAGGCCATTTACCATTTACCATACGGGAGCAGCCAGTCACTTACTGACTAACACTGCAAAACAGAATTGTTAAAGTTTTAATTTTAATTTCAATTCAGGTTAGATTTTTTTCTTTTTTTGTGCACAACGCAGATTTTCTGTGCGCAGAGACCTTGTCCGCAGTGCGCAATTGCGCACGTGCGCAGCTTAGAGGGAACTTTGCCCCTGACCCTGTTCAAAATTCACACCAAAAGATTTTTCAGTTGCACCATCCAGCCACTAGGTGCCACAAGACATTCTTCTTCTTCTTGGGTTTTGTTCAGCCAGAAAATTGTGCTGAATGTCTTTGTTTTGTTCCACTGAAGTTTGTGACTTGAATGACATGTTTCACAAGAAACACAGGAATGGTGTGCATGTGTCAGTGGGTGTAGTGTTCTCAGTCAGTGGTAACATACATATAAGGTGCCATATAAAACAGGTGGTCTGCACCTTTGGCAGATTTATTTCTTTATTTCGGCTGAAATAAATCCTATGTTACATTTTATGTGTAGCTCATGTGCCCAACATGTGGGGACTCAGAGCTGTGACTGGCTTCTTGTGTCTGTAATTCTTGAGTTTGTTAAAGTGAAGCAAGGATTCAGTTTTCACCTACTTTCAGGTACAAACAGTTAATTTAATTTAAATATTCAAACAAATCAAATAAAACTCCAATGGAAATTTTCTCATTCTTATTTTTTATTTTAGATTACTGTTTTATAGAGAGATTTTCTTCTCACTCTCACACAGTAGACGTCCCTCACTATGCACCCGTGGCACTTTGACCTTATCCTGCTGCTGTAACACAATCATGTTCCTCGTGGGATCAGTCAAGTATTGATTTATCTTGTGCTTCAAGCTCCATCACATCTGCCTCATTGTAATCAAGTTGTGGAAGTTTTCACGTGTTAGCACACTGAGTCGCATCATTAAAGAGCAGTTTATATCCTATAGAGGGATTTTTTAAAAATTGGGGTCTGTTGAGGACTCACTGTGGAGCGTAGGCCATGCAGAGGCTTGCCAGGTATCCATTCGAGAAGGCGAACAGAGCCATGATGACGACAAAGGCGCAGTCGTGGCGGAAGACGGCGGTGAGTTTAGAGTCCTGGACATTACATAACATGACCAGAGGGATGAAGACCAGGCGAAAAAACACGACGGCAGGAAACCAACGACTCTCCTTCGACGGCTGCACAAAAACATACAGAAATCGGTCACTGAAGTAAACTGTAACATCGCAACTTCAAAGTCAGATTAAGTATAACATAATGACTCAATGAGTACTGTGTGGATTTCAGCTATCAGTCCTCTGGAGTCAGTAGACACACCTGCATTTCCAAATCACATGACTGATTTAAGATGATCTAGCAGCAAGATGCAGCCTCACTGAGTCTCAGTTTCAACTTGTGTCAAAAGTCTGGACTTTAAACTATAAAGTTTGTGGATTTTGTCTGTTATTGTTTCACATCACAATAACAGATAACCATGCAACAAAATAACCATGCTTATATTGTCTATAATGTGGACACATGTAACTGTAAATAACTAGAAGCTTTTTAGATATTTTATGATGTAATAACGATGCTATCAAACTATTTAAATAATATATTTAGACTATGGAGACTGTAAAAATTCCAATACTAAAACATTTTTTTTATTGTTTTCATAATCAAAATGGTATTTATTGAAATCCTTCAGTAAAGGCCGTTTTCCACAGGAATTCTTTGAAGTGGAAAAAAACACCTCCAGTCCTCTCGAAACAATGTTCCATTGGTTTGTTGATTTCTATCTTAGAAACAAAAATGTTTGAAGAAGGCAGGCTGCAGACTCACCCACTGGATGATATATGGGGTTGTGCGACCGGCCAAGTCCATGACATTGAAAACAATGAAACAGCAGACACAGGTGAACACATTGCCTGTTAGGAAGAGAAAGCAGAGGGTGGACTATAAGGAAGAATTCATGGGTGAGTGAGGAATTTTTGCAGAAGGTTTTCAATGGCCTGAGGGTTTCTCTTTCTCTTTAACTTGGTTAGACCATTACAGAAACTTGTGCTGAACACATAACCTGCTCTGGAGTCATATGGCCAACCAGATGCTTCTGTAGTCTGCAGTAATGCTGTAATGATGTCTTACCCCATTCAGCATTGTCGTAGACAGTCCTTACTCGCACTGTGATGACAGGAAACACCGACAGGGTAACAGCAAAGACACACGTCACGCACAGAGCCATCAGCCAGATCTGAGAAACACAGGAAGGTGTTAGTCAGTGATTCCAGTAAGGAGGCATTTGGGAAAGACCAAGAGCCTAGCGTGTGAAGATAAGCTCCAGGAATACACGAGGAACATTTTTCATCTGAGGTTAGCAAAAGTTTATCAGCTCTTTGATAGAAGACTTTGTACAACCTCTGAGAGCCAGTTTCCACTATTACATTAGAATGCGCCATCATAAAAATTTTGGGTTGTTAGATATAGAGCCACGGACCAGTATGTCTCTATGTAGGCAAAAGTCTAAACAGTTTAAAACATGTTATTGTGATCAACAGAGGAGGTTTGAGGGGTTTAGTCAATGCTAGCAGAAGAAGTTTAAAAAATGGACACCCAAGCTAACGTTTACCTTCTTAAAGACAGCCAGGACTGAGGAACGCTCCTGATTCTCCTCTTGCTTACTGAGCTTTCCGTTTGCCTCCAGGTCCTTTTTATTTTTTTCTTTGAAAGGAAAAATCAAAAGAATCAGTTGTAAGCCTCATTAACACTGAACGTAGCTCGGCTAACATGACAGCTATCTAACATAACGCTGAAAAAAAATCATATTTTTATTCATTATACTCAATAAGAACCAACCTGTGCTCTCAAGGAAGACCTCCTCCACTTTATCAGGCTGATGTCTGTTCAGATAGAAATCAGCAAACTTCTGCAGAGGAGTCAACATTTTCAGAAGACTGTAATGTGGCTTTTCTTCCACTGACATGATTCAATTAATTTTTTTAGTTAATATATGACAGAGATTTTTCAGTTCAGTTCAAAACAGTCATTTTCATGTCCTTTTGTGATAGTGATTTTATGTGGTGTCTCCATACCAGGCGTGGCAGCAGCAGGTAGCATACCAGAGTCCCCAGAGTAGCCACACAGGGTGTTATGAAGTATCCCAGTGCAGCCGAGCTTTGATCTGATTTACCTGCAGGCAAACAGCTTCATTTACACCTCCAAACTCCAATAATTTTACATTTTTTTACAGTGTGATACTGGTATATTTAGATAACTAACGATGAAATAAAAAAATAAATACATTTTGCCTGTGAGGAGGATCAATACTTGCCTAAAATAGAGAAGAGCATGGCTAAGGCGGCAAAGATCCCAGCGAGGCCCTGACCACTCATGAACAGAGTGCTGTAACGAGAAGGAAAGAGGCCCACCATACCGAAGAGACTGCCCTGCAGCACTGCTCCGCACACTGCACTCACACAAAGTTACATTAGTTACATTATGATTAGGACTATAATTCTTGTCACATTTTTGATAAAGACAATAAGCCTGAAAAGTATTTACAATTTAATGTTTGAACTACGTTGTGATTTGCCAGTGCCAAATGTAACATTTAGGGATCTGATACAAACATTTTACAGCTGCTACATAGTTCATCTGTAGTTATAAAAAATGTTAGTGCAATTATGTGATCATTTGAGTGAACCTACTGTTAATGAACCAGATGGTTGCCATAGTAATGGCAAAGAAGTTGTCCGGCTCCATGGGGACCTTGACCAAAGCAGCAGTGAGAGAGAAAAGGAGGAAGATGCCGACCAGGCTGAAGGGCACACGAACACGCTCCCTCACACTGCACAGAGACATGTCTTCATTACCATCAGATAACAGCGCAGATAATCA